>NC_086007.1:24072936-24372936 GCF_030014385.1 Trichomycterus rosablanca
GTCAGTCATGGACAATTTTGAATCTCCAGTTCACCTCACTTGCACGTCTTTGGACTGTAGGAGGAAACCGGAGCTCCCGGAGGAAACCCACGCAGACACGGGGAGAACATGCAAACTCCACACAGAAAGGACCCGGACCGCCCAACCTGGGGATCGAACCCAGGACCTTCTTGCTGTGAGGCGACAGTGCTAATAAATTACTTATTTAAAGGAATTCACATGCTTCCAATTTTGTTGCGACAGTTTTGGGAGGGCCCTTTCCTCTTCCAGCCTTACTGTGACCTTATTTTGAGGTTTAGCAGTGTCACTGGCCTGGTTGGGTGCTTAGCTGACACAGTTGGTTATGTCTAAGAAAGGCAAGAACCTTTTTATCACCACAACAGCGACTGCTGCTGCTGCTGCTGTTGCAGAAAAAAACAGAGAAAATAGTGTCATCCTTCATAAGTGTAAAAGCTTTCTGTGACAATCTGAGGCTGGTCGGTGTAAAGAAGTGACCAATAGCTTCACACGTGTTACAGGAGGTGTGTGCTAGCCTGGTGGACCCCAGAGTTCAGGAGAATTGTATATACAAAAAGCTATTACGGTGCCTCTGCCTACAGGTTCGTGTTAGAAGTGAGTTTGACAAATCCCAACACTAGATGGCATCATTTCATAAAACATGATCAAAACAACTCAAAGCACAACGTGCAACCCATACGTTAGATCTGGACAGCGGATGCCCACACCCAACATAAATATCATTTGATTTAAAAGTGGATCCCCAAAAATTACATCAAACAGAGACTTGAGTCTGCATATTTGTGTATTTTCTAATCCCCTTAACCATACCTACTTCTAAAAGGTGTATAAAATCAATAACAGAAAATTTGGATGGAACTCCAGTGCCTTCTTTTAAATAAATATGCAAAAATGTTCACACTTTTACTGTTGTTATAATTGTCTATGGTTTTAGATTGGGATGTCCTGCAAACTGATGGTCAGGTGTTTCATACGTTTGCCCCTAAAAAGGGAGTGTACTGCCATGGGAATATTTCCTGTCAAACTAAAGCACACAGATCAAGATAATCTGCTCTGGCATTTGGATGGAATACAGAATGTTGTGCTGACAGTGCAACACCTCACCTCAGAGGTAATATGTGTTGTACTTTAAGAGTCAGAGGCCATGTTAACCTGAACACTTTATATGTTAATTACAGAGCTAAATGCATGATTGTGCAACTCAGCAACTCTTTCTCTGACTTTTTTAACAGTGCAGTCGATAAAAGTGCTGCTTAATAATGCAAAGGTGTACTACGCTTCCTAGCCTGTTACCCATGCTGTCCAAGATTGTCTTTAGCCATGTTCTGTGGAGACCTGGCCATGATCTTGCTGGATTTTTCCAAAAACAATGAGCATTGATTATGAAGTTGCCTCTCTTCGTGACTAAAACAGGCTCCACTTTTCTGGAAAGCCTTTCCACAAGTTGTCACCGTGTGCCTGTGAAAGTTTGCACTGTGACCTTAAAGGAGCATGTGTGAGGTCAGCCAGCTCACAGTTGATGTTCCAGTTAATCCCAAAGGTGTTCACTTGGGTTGAAGTCAGAGCTCTGTGCAGAAAAGAATTTTTATATTGAGATTGTTGCTTGCTTAATTGACCAGATATGTGTTTCCTGTTAACTGCTGCATATTGTGTATCTAAGATGTTCATATTTAGGTTATATAGTAGGTGTTGGATCTCATAATGTGCTGTTTTAGGGCTACGAATAACAAATAAAAACGAAAAGTGGTTGGAGTCTGGGCATTTTATATAAATTCTACTGTGAATTTAATAAGACTGATATGGTAAACAGTGCTGTGAATTGAATAGTGATGGTAAATTTGATATAATTAACTAAAGTTTTACTAAGTTTAACTAACTACTTTTAAGGTTGCTTACTCTCCCTGATTCATCTGAAGACCAAGCTTGGCTTATTAACTTCTAAATTATTTAAATAAAAAATAGTTTTTTCAGATTCAGATTTAAAAAGATATAAGGGATGAAAAAATTACATAAAAAAATTTTAGTCTAATATTTTGAGGAACAATATGTGTATTATCACTTGTATAGAGATTTTAAGGGGCGCCCAGGTGGCACAGCAGGATATTCCGCTAGCACACCAGCACCAAGATTCTGAACTCCTCGGTTTGAAACTCGGCGTTGCCACCGGTCGGCTGGGCAACATCTAGCAGGCATAATTGGCAGTGCCTGTAGGGCAGGAATGTCTGGACTAGGTGGGTGGGGTCTTCAAACGCTGTGTAAGGACCCTGATTGGCAGATAGAGAGGCGTCTGTGCAGAATGCATGGGTGAAAAAGGGTTCCGTTAAGGGCTGCATGCGGGTCGAAGGAGGCGTGAGCAGCAATATACCCACCTCGACTGCAATCAGGGATCCACCAGCAGCGGAAGACAAATTGACTACACTAAATTGGGAGAAAAATAGGAGAAAATGCATAAATAAAACAGAAAAAAAGAGATTTTAAGAAGACTTAAAACTTAAACTGTCAATTATTTTTGATCTTTTAAGAACAAGTGACTTAAAAAAAATCCAGACAATTTGCTTTTGTTCTGTTGACAACCCCAGCCTTGTTTCCAGGATTGTGAAGATCACTGGACAGTCTCATTGACTCTGCTGACCTATTACAAGATGTATTATTACAATAGAAGATATTTAACTGGATTGATACTACATCAGTGTTTATGTAATTTTGGGTACAAAAATCAGACAGCTAGTGTGACCCCTAACACCCCCACAGAGATTTGCCGCCCCTTTTGTGAAACTTATTCACACCTATTGCCAATTTGCTGCAGCATTAGCTTTGCTCCATCATAATACCTATTCAGGAAGCCATTTATACACTATTCCCTCACCACATGTTTCACATGTGTTCGGTTGCCTGGTAACAAGGAATTTTCTTCTAAGCTTGATTTATGAAGCCCTTTGGAGTACAATAGCAGCAGGTCACCTGTAAACACCAGACCAACCTCTTTTAATAGATATAAATCTGTTTAAGTAAAAGATACATGATTTTATTGATCTGTAGCAACTAAAATAAACACACACGTCTTTTTACTTGCTACTGACATCAAGAAGTTGAAGTATATTTGGAGGGACATATTTAAATTTGATAAAGAACAGCCAAAAAGAACAGACAGTTAGTGTTGCTGAAGATTTTTTTTTATGCTTTAATGGTAGTGTTGCATAAAAAGCACAGAATCAAGTGCGTTTAGCCATGCAATCTCATCTGCCAACACTGATTTAAACATAGCACATGCCCTGCTAGAACTGTGAAAATATCTAGAAGCTCAGCTGGAGGCCACACAAGCTTCAAAATAGGACTTTGTGTCCTGAAGTGCATGGCACATTAAAACAAACTTGGATGCATTACGTAGTAGTTCAAGGGGCAGTTTGGAAATCATACGAACAATGTGATACATTTTCATCCAGAGTTTAATTGATTGGGATGCTAATGGTATGCAGCTCACAAACACTGCACTCTGGAGTAAGAAAACCACATTTATGCTTTGCCACCTGGCAGTCTAATTAATTGTCTGGTGAATGCTAATATAAACCTGCATTCTTGAATGTATTTTGCCAAATATGAAGTTCATACCTAATTTTCTGTTAATACATGTCTGGGCTGCAAAAACCTAGACTCCACAAGACCTATATAGGTATAGATAGTTACCAGCAAGTCCTTCAACTCCTGTATGTTGTGAGGTGAAGCTTCATACAGTGCATCCTATTGCTATACGTTAACTGACTCACACATGCCCGGCCAACTTCTTTAAAAAACAGACAAAACAAGATTCATCTGACCAGTCTTCTTGTATATCTCTAATGTCCAGTTCCAATGTTTGCCTGCCCAATGTAAGCTTTTTTAATCCCGTTTTTGAATGTGTTTTGTGCAGACCAGTAGAATTCTTCTACACCATGATTTTGTGGTCCTCACTTTGTACACAAGAGCACAATCAATCTTTTGGTAGTGAAAATAAAATGTCATGCTTTATACTGTGCAGTGAAAGACTCTTTGATAGAACTATATCATTCTTTTACTGGACTTTGACCTAGTTTGTTTAGGTTTTGGACTTTGAGCATGGATTGGCCTGCGTGGGGTCACTAGGTCTGCTAGATTCTTAGAAGTCTTTGAAAAAGCTACAGCTTGCAATAAGTGGGTTGTTTGTTGGTTGTTTTTCTTTTACTTAGCTGTCTTTAAAATAGGCTCCATTAAATGCTGCACCACAGCCAGGAGAACAAAGATCGATGAAGACCTTCAATATTCAACCAGTCATGACTGCAACATTAAAGCAACATTACTGAGTGTTCCTCCTATTTTACTATTATCCAGGGTTTGCTGGGTGTGATTGTTTTGTTGACTATAATTTTTCTATTTATTTGCTGTGGCTCCTTGATTGTTTAAGCAAATATCTATAAAACTAGCTGACTTTACCTTCAGATAAAAGTCTCTGTAAGTTATTTTAACTGTCTTTAACTGTTGTTTGATAAATGCAGATTGCACTAAGCATGAACCTCCTTCTCACAGACTGTTTTCCAAAAAAATGCCTGTTTGGTGTCTTGTGCCAGCCAGAAGTCAGTATCATCCCGGCGTTATCTGGCAGCTCAGTGTTCATACTGAGAAGAGGACAGTGCCAAGGACTTGAGCCTCAGAAGTACCAGCGTGAAAATGCTGGATGTTTACTTTCATCTAAGCTTTTGCAGAAGGGAGAAGGACAAAGGGACAATCCAAGTGTCCTTTTGCCAAAATTTTTTTTCCTGGAGGCTTATTAGAAAAACTTGCAACTGAGAAAACAAATAAAATGTGATCAGACGTATCCTGAGCAGTTTTCAGTATGATTTGGTCATAATTTGTATTTAAAAAACACATTCTTTAAAAAAAGGATTTTCATTAAATGCTTCATTCTGGATCACAGTGGTCTGCTGCCATTCAAAATGCTTTCATCCAAAAACAAAGCAATTTCAAAGGGTTTTGAACTATTTTATTGCATTTGTTTATACACTGCATAGCCATGGACATCCCTCCTAATTATTGAGTTGAGATATTTTAATAAATTATATTGTTCTTCATCTTACTGTGGTCCTGTGGACAGTGAGGTGACATGATTTTATGTGTTTTTTTTTTAAAAGAGTCTTGACTTAATTTCCACTGAACACCTTTGGAATGAATTGGAACAGTGCCTGTGGGTCAAGTCTTCTTGTCCAACATAAGTGCCTTTCTAGTGCTACAAAGAAAGGGGGCAACTTTTTATTAATTGATTTTGAAATGGGATGCTTAACAAATTCATGCTCAGGTGTCCAGATACTTTTGGCCATATGTGTTTAGGTCATGTTATGACCTGCAGAATGCTCTTTGCTTGCTGTAGCAAATAATGCCTAATACTGCATTGCAACAAATTTAATGTGTTGGTAGTTTAGTGCTGGAGATAGCAGATGTTTGGAAAATTGGTTTGCATTTGTTAAAGGCAGTTTAATTCCATGCTCATGCTGTCCTGGTTGCAATTGCTTGTAGTGTGTGCACGGCATAGGTGTGGCTGGTGGATCTCACACACTGCAGCCATTGTGGGCTGGCACTTCAGATGAAATCTTTGATCATGCGCTGGAGATATAAACCGGTAGAAGCAAAGGTGGCTCACAAAATGTTTGAGAAGAAAATCAGGTGTCACTGTTATTTGACCAAGCTTTGAAAATCTAATGTTAAAAACATTTCCCGGGGCGCTGCGGTCTAATGTGCTAGCTCACCCCTGCCAAGACCTTAGGCTCTCAAGTTCAAATCCCAGGCTGTGTTTTTGACCCCACCCCCTTCCCCCAGGTTACAATTGGAAGTGCATGAAAGAAGGAGGTAAAACAAGTTTCATCACTGCTGAGCTTTTGCAACCCTTGCTGTCTGACTGAGTCGCCTGCACTAGTGTTGGGGTATTTGCAGGGTTCATAGCGTGGCTGTCCATTCATGGTATGGTTCTCTGTGCGCATGTTGAAGGAGGCATGTGACGGTCTTAGCCTTTCTCTGGCTTGATTCGGGAGCTAATGTGTTAGCACGTTTAAGGTTGTGCGGTGCTTTGGAGGGGAAAATACACATAGTAAAGAATGACCTTGCATCCCATCCTCCATACAGCAATCTGGTAAATGGAGTCTCCACATCAGACCTTGTTGTCCCCTAAAACTCACACAGAGAGACACACGGGGTGGGAACTGCAGCTGCTGCAGAGCATCTGCATTATTACAGCTGTCCTCATATAAAGGGTGAATTCTCATTCGCAGCATTACATGTGATAATGAATGATTTAATACTCGCATCAAATTATTATTTTTTAAATCTATAATGGACGTTATTGATAGAGCCAAAAGTATGTGGACATCTGGCCAAAAGCTGGACAGTCTATTCCAAAACAAAGAGGATTAATATGCAGTTGTTTACTCCCTTTGTAGCCAACCACCACAAGAATTTGGATTGTGTGTGTGGGAATTGGTGCCATTCTGTGTAAAGGGAATTTGTATGGTCAGGCACTGATGTATAATGGAGAGGCCTGGTTCACAATTGTTTTGGACATGTTTATGCTGGTTTTCACAAACCCCGACGAGACATTAGGCCTTGGTTTAGGTTTATATTTTGGTTTAAATTTTGCCGTGTTTGGTCTGTCTATAGATACATTATACATTTTTAAATTGGGAGTGCACAGGTAAAAATATTAATAACTGAGATTGAACTTTACAAATAAATCTTAATAAATCAAATGACAAACTTTGCAAAACTAGCAAACTGACATGAATTTAACACAAACTGACAGCACATCTAATTGGCCTACATTTGCCTTCCAAAATGCCATATAGAGCATAGGTACTGTGCCAATGTGCTGGACCAAACAGTCATGGAATCACTCCAAGCCCAAGAGACTTGCTAACTGCGTAATTGTATTGTGGCCACAGCAATGATCTGAGGTCAGACTTCCCACTGTCTGAATATTTGGCTACATTAATAATATCAGTAAACACTCTGAAGACAGTTTCTGATGTGTGTGAGTGGATTAAAAGCCCAGCATGGAGGTGTGTTTACAGCCCAACAGCAGATTTATTTAGTTGCTAGGAAAACACCAGAATGTGAAAAGGAAGAAGTGGGTTAAAATCCAAAATGTAACTGTTAAGACTGCTTAGATGGTGCCTGAATGACCTTAGAAAGCCTGAAAATCCTGACCAATCAAAACTTTGATCAGCAGCTACAGAAATCTTATTGTAGAATATGAAAGATTAACATGTGGCAAATACAGTAGTGAAAAATACAGTAATATTAGCTTAATTTGTTAATGATATGAAGATCTTAGATAAAGATCTCAACAAGATATTGCTTGTTATTAATGCTGTAATTCTTGTTGTGTAATTAACAAAGATGTTTTGCAAGTCAATGATATACCCAGGAATACAATCTAATGTTTTTCTTTGCAATGTATTTGATCTATTATTAAACAAAGAAAACACCACCAAGGAATTAAGTATCCTGTAATGATTAAATGAACATGGGTTGCTCATTTTCAGACAAAATAAAAAAAACCCTCATAATCAGAGGGCAATTAAAGTAGAAGTAATTTTATAACGAAATATTAAAGTAACCCTGTAAATTAGCAGAAACATACGGAGCTCTAATTAATTATTGTACAATGTTGGCAAGCTAAAGCACATTTTTCTTACAAAATTTAATACAAGCACCTACATGTTTTGGATTTAAGATGTTAAACTGGCTGTGTGCTAAAGCACCATCACTTTTTTTAGAAACACGCCGAGCTGCCACTGTTGAGCCCTTAACCCTTTGTTGCTGGATTATATCCAGAATCAGTAAAGACACATTAGATTTACACACTAAGAAGAAGCTTTATCAAAACAGAGAGATTAGTGATTAGGAATTTAAGTTGCCGTAATAATTTGCCACCCCAAGCCATTTTTTTGAGGATTGGCTGTCACTATAAATATTAAGCTATTGGTATTAAAGTTCATGTTGAAGAAAATATGGTGTTAGCAAATAGATCCTACAAACTTAAATATTTTAGTGTATGAATAAAATAAAAATGAAAGTGGATGATGGGGCCAATAAATGGATTCGAAACTTTAAAACATATAAGCTTATGTTTTTGTGACCTATTGTTCTCCAACCATGCTGTAAAAAAGATTCATGTCTTTGCCCTGCAGAAAATGAGTTATATTAATGTGAATACAAATAAATCTGTACATGTAATAATAATTGCTTGTTTTTAGATGTACCATATTAGTGATCCCTGCAGATAATTTGTCACACATGACACTGCAGAGCTGTGAATTCCCCTCTGACAGAGGTGCCAAAGTGCAGTTTCTGACTGTCCATTTTATGTTCATTATCTTTGATAATTGCTTTCTCGTGGGACGCTTGGAGCCTCTGAGGAATTTCTACGGTACAGAGCACAACTGTGTCAGGGAATAATTCTTCTCTCCAGCTGAGGTAATTTGGTGCCAGTACCAAGGACAGTGGTATAGCTCAGCGGTAAAAGTACTGGACTAGTAATCAGAGGGTCACTGGTTCATGCCCTATGACTGCCACTGTTTGGTCCTTGAGCAAGGCCCTTAACATGAATTGCATCTACTAAATGCTAAATAATAATAAAAATAATAATAAAAAATAATAATAATAATTTAATATAGATTAAATGGCCCAAAATTCTGTAAATATGCGTCCTGATTATTAAGTTCAGGTGTTTCAGACATACCCATTGCTTACAAGTATAAAAATATTAATTACATCAAGTATACACTTCCAGCATTATAGAAACAAGTTCGGGAAGGTCTTCTTCTGTTCCATCTTGACTGTTCCCCAGTATACCCAGTGTGATGTGCTTGTTATGCAGGAACTTCAGCTTTCTGCTCAGAGCCCTGACCTCAACCCCACTGAACACATTTGGCATAAATTGAAGCACTGAATGCAAGCCAGGTATTTTACTTCAACACCAGTGCCTGTCCTTATAAATACCCCTTTGATTGTAGCTAATTACAGTGCAAGCGATTGAGGGTTACGGGCCTTGCCTAAGGGCCCAAAAGTGACAATTTGGTGGTGGAGGGGCTTTAACCAGCAGTCTTCTGATTATTAGTCCAGTACCATAAGCGCTGGTACAGCTGGTAACTGTTCTGTGCCCATAACAGTAACAGCAAATAGTGGACTCAGTGGACAGCATGAGCATTTGGAAAACATGGAACAGTGGTGCCACTGCTCATAGTCAAGCAGGCTCTACAGCACCATGCACTTTGTGGTAGCACAGCAACTATGTTCACCTTTAGGTGACTTTAGTTTCACCTGTACCTTCAATAAATTTGCAGTGTTGCCAGACCCACCACGATCCTAAAGCATGATTTATTTATGAAAATAACTAGATTGATAGATAAATCCATGCATTAATACACTAATAAATACAAGTATTTTATTTTTATTTGTATTTTGTTATTGCCCAAGCCTGGACACGGACCTCATGCTGGAACATTTAGATGGAAGTTTGCTGACAGTACAACCTCAACATCGCATAATCTCTCATCTCTGTGTAATGATTGATATGGAAGCTAAAGTATAGAGACAGGTTAGTGCAAACAGAGCTGATAAAGGGGAAGCGTTGTAAAGATGCGGATGTGTGTGTGCGGATCAGTGCGCATGATACTGCGGCTGCACTCCAGCATCACCAGCATCACCAACCAACCAGCATCAGCATCAGCACCAGCACGCTCCAACTCACCTTGAATACGAGCCTCGTCTACTACGCGGTCTGCACCCGCCCCAGCGCTCCAACGTGCCAGCCAATCTGGAGATGTCAAGGGCGTGGCTTGATGAAACATAGCCCCGTTCAGACTGGAAGTCTGAGCCAGTAGGATTGGGCCGGGGGCGGAGACTGGGGTTACATTCCCGCACTGGGTTCAGCGTCTCGCTGGAGGAGCGTGTCGGTCTTTCAGGAGCGCGCTGGTGCAGGTGATCGGGGGGGAGCGTGGCTGAGGATGAGGTTGAGGCTGATGAGGATGAGGTTGATGAGGATGCCATAAGACAGACGGGCAGGGGCAGGAATGAAGGAAGACGCCGGGAGGAAAGAGCACGGGATGTGACATGTCTCTTAGTGATGTGATATGAATAACGGCGGTGCGTTTGGGAAAACGGTGCGGCGTGCGCAAATCGACTATGTGCAAATTGTTGCAAGGGCCACGCTGAGCTGGTTTTGCTGGTCGGCGACAGTACTATGATTTGGTATGTGGCCACTTTGATAGCAAGCGTTTTCAGCACCCGGGGAACGACAGCTCAAGGTGAGTCGAAGAGCACGTTTTACTCTCCAATTTATTTGATCCGATCTTTAAGATTGTGCGGCTTTGAACTTGCGCCCGATCCATCCGCACGCTTGCATTCATTCCATCCGATTGCGCGGTATTATTTATGGGTTTGTTTTATGACAGGCCGTGATCGGCCAGACGCAAGGCGTGTAGCATCGTCTCCAGCCCGTCACTTCGTGAATTCCTGGAGACATGACGCGATCTCACCTTCCATTTGCACCATTTGCAATCAAATCATTGCACTTGCTGTACGATCGATGATTTTGCACATGCAAATGTCAATGTGAAGTGCACAAGAATAGCCGATCGCACAGCCTACTGCACATATAGATTCCACCAGTGCATCCTATTATACTGGCACACCAGACCATACATCTGCAATCGTCTGGCTGGCTGTAGATTTTTTTTTTTACCTTCTATTAAATCAGCTGGACCTCCAGCATGGCGCTGGATATCTCCCAGGCGCAGTCGCCATTCTCTGCATTCACTGGCCTTTTTAATAATGGCACTACAGTAGCGACTGTCAGGCTCCTCACGTTAGACTGAGATGGTTGTGTTGTGTTGCTTTGGATGCAGATCCTTCGTGCGCCTTGAATCATCCATGTTTTCTATAGCCTGGTCAGGAGTGGACTCATTTAACCTTGCTGTTTCCAGGGGGTCGAAAGCAAGGCTTGTTCCCATATCAGTGGTGAATCCACATTTGTGTTTGTTCATGTAGCTTTTCCATCATGCAGCACAGTGTTTGTGCACCTTTTCCACCATGGTAAGGTACAGCATGGTGTGGTTACCTATGATAGATCTTGTCATTTAGCCTGTTCACACCTGGTGGTTTTGTACTTCATGAGCTGGAGTGGTTTGATATAAGCTATAAGATATAAATGTACATATTGCCAAAATTACATAGACATACAATCATGAGCTTGTTAAACCTAACTTAAACATGAAGTATAAGGGGCTTTACAATGCTAGAATATTAGCCTCCATTCTTCTGGTAAGGCCTTTAGCAAGGATTTGAAACGTCTGTGGGATTTCATGACTATTTAGCTTAAAGAACATTTGTAAGGTCAGGACAAAAAGGCCTGGCTTGCCGTCCATAGTCCAATTCTTCCCCTGTGTTCAGTAGGGTTGTGGTCAGGTATTATGAAGCAGAATGCCTTTATTTGTCATATTTACATATACTTATGTACAGTACGATGCAATTCTTTTTCTGCATGTTCCAGCATGTTTGGAGACTGGGGTCAGACCGCAGGGTCAGTCGTTGTCTGGCGCCCCTGGAAATTTTGCTGTAAAAATGCTGTTGGTTAAGTTTAAAAGATAAAAGTTTAATATTTAAAAAATCATATCATGTTATTAGAAACATTAGAAATCCCTTTTGTACAAATATCCATGAACATACAAAGCAACATAGATTATTATTACGTGCTTTATGCAAACGGTGAAGTTGTAGGCAACTTTTGATTCTCCATAAAACTGCCCACGAGCAGCAAGCGTAGTGAGGCGGCGTGGCCCCTATGAGGGAAAAATGCAGGTGAACATGTACTTGGAGTTCATTGCACATGGCTGATGTTTTTATATGATTGTTAGAGGAGAATGAGAGGCATACACTTAAATAAATAACACAAGCTAATAATTTAATCTGTGTAGAACTTTATATATGTTGCATCCTAAACAACCACACAAGGATTGCAACCCCAATGTTGGTAAAACTTTGAATCAGTTGATTATTTGTAGGGCAGGGATTATTTGTATTTTTTTCTGTCATTTTCACCACCTGCTTGTCTAATATGAAATGCACAGCATATTGCATGAAACGACTAAAAACAAAATACAACACTGTGTTGGTGGTCCAGATTCAAGAAGCATCAAAGAACTAGGTGTAAACTTGATTGTAGTCTTTTAAGCACACGCTGAATTTGCTTTCCTTTCTTGTAAGGCTACTGAATGTAGTGGCCAGGTACAGACTGGCTGAAGCAAAAAGAAGTACATAGCAAAATGTGATTCCCCCACAATGCAACCCCCTTCTCCATCATGAAATCATAAATCATTTTGTGTTTGGGACCCCCACTACATGCATGACACCTGCACTGCTTGATATAGGGGGCCGTTATAATCCTGTTTTTAGAAACGCTGTTTCTGTTTTTTATTTTCTGGGTTCTGGGATCAAAGGTATCTAGATTTACAGTCAATAAAATTTTCATTTTATGTTTAATCTGTATTTACTATGGTTTATTTTCTGCTCATTTATTTTCTGTTTATTTTCTGTGTTACACTGAGTTACTGTAGCTTTCCAGTCAGCTCTAATCAGTCTGGTCTTTCTCCTTTTTATCAACAAGGTGTTTCTGCTCTTGGAACTCCCACTTACTAGATGTTTTTTTTGTTTTTGTGTACACTCTAGAGACTATTGTGTGAGGGAAAACCAACAAGATTCTTTAGAAAACTCTTAAACAAGCATTTCTGACATTAACATTAGCTCAAGGTCACTTCCATTTTTCCCTATTCTGATGTGTGATGTGCACAATAACTCAAGCTCTTGATGTGTCTGTATGATTTATACATTGCACTGCTGCCACATGACGGGCTTGTTGGATGATTGCATGAGATAGCAGGCGCACAAGCGTTCCTAATAAAGTGGCCAGTCAGTGTAAATAACAATTCAATGTAAAAAAGTTTAATGCTAATGCTACATTCACTGTGTTAAATGTACATCAGGTATGTTTCCACTTTTACTTTGCAATAATCTGTTTTATAGCTTTTCAGAGCCAGAAGGTTTTAGAAAGTCAAACTGACAGAATGCAAAACTACTTTGTTTAGTTGATTTTTAATGGCTAAAATGCTAATTTGAATATAGACGATGTATTTGGGACATGATTTGTTTTCCTTAACGTATTCTGAAATGTATTTTTGTTTCAATTCATTCTGTCTGCTCAGTAAATGCAAATGAACAATTTAGCCACAACTAGTCTGCCACTATTTATGCTATATCAAAGCAAGCATGACGGAAATAAAAATCTGCTGACTTTTAATTTTGGCAGCCATATTTCATACTGCATTATGTAAGTATAGACAGTGTATGTGGCACCAGGCAGCTAGTAAGGTAAACTCCAAGCAGTGATGTCAGTTAGCTACTTTTACAGCCTTTAGCCGTAGTCATGTGGAGGTTTTGTTTCAGATCGGAAGCTCCTGACAGGCGGCCACTATGCTTTCACTCACTTTCTTCTTGCATTCCTTTACTTTCCCACCTTACTCAGAGTCTTCCTCTGTTCCCCGTCAGCTAGAGCTGTGTCAACGTGGCCGTACTGTCTCCTTCAGGGCTATTAAATATTCAGCAGGACGCTTACAGATCCTGGACTACTGCGCTATGCTTTTCTGTCTGTCCTGCCTAGACTTGCTAACTGCTATAAAACTCTTATTCCTGTTCTAATGTTACTGTTTGGTACATAGGCCTGCTTTTATATTCTAGGAGGAGTGGAATCAATGTCTAGACAGTCAGAGTCATCAGTAAAATATAAATAATTCATTAGATTTTTTTGTCTTATCCCAGTACACTCCTTGGACTTTTCTGAAGATATTTGGACATTAGGGATGTATTTTAATATCTATTATGCTTTCATTGGGCTGTCATGTTGCTCAAAACTTCTGTCACACCACTATATTTGCTGGGTAGTGTTCTAAACCCAAAAGCATATTGGTTTACTTCTTCTCTAATGTAATAAGTAAAGTTTAATGTGAATGAGGAGTGATTTGGGACCCAGCTTCTGTTCACACATGCACACGACCAAAAACTTCTAATTTCTGTAAGTTTATTCTGATTAAATTTAATTGCTTTTGTGGTCATTAAAACAAACCACAATCACTTTCTCACTTACAGACACACACACACACACACACACACAGATACAAATACACAAACAGTCATATGTGAAAACAGCCTGTCCAATAGACAAGATTTTCTAGAAAATAAATAAGTGTGTTGCCATGTTTACAATTGGACTTCTCGACAGCTGTTCAGCATTATTACAGTTAATATTATTACAATATTGCCCATCCCTGGCATAATATTTTGTGATGTTTATTTTTACTTACAGAACCACAGAGTTCTGCTTTCACCTTGTGTCCAGTGTTCTTGAGAGAGTCCAGGTCCACCGAAAGCCTGACCAGGATAAAACTATTACTGAAGATGAATCATTTAATAATTAAAACAAATGCCTTATACATGTTAATTAACTGTTAATTAACTTCACAACACTTTTTGATTCCGTAAATGTGTAAAAATAAAAGTCCATACCAGTGCCTGAAAAAGACAGTTTAGCAAACTCTAAGGCTGGGAACAGATTGTGAAGTTCACGGACACCAGGCTCCAGATGGGATTGGTTGATGAAATGATGCTGGGGTGCGCATCCTATCAGATGGACACCTATGACCCTGTTAAAGTGACCATGTCTTGTGTTTCCAAATAACTTAGTGACCATCTGGTGTCCCTGAAGTCTCTGTTCCAATTCAATACATTTATACACTTGCTGACAACTTTATTAGGAACGCCAAACTTATAAAGGGTAAGAACACATGTGCTCTATAAACAGCCTTTTTGACAAGATTTTGGTCCAGTGACAAATGTATCTTGTAAGTGCTGCAGATTTGTCTTACATTATACTACATCCCCAAAGTGCTCTACTGGATTCAGTATTCAGTACATTACCTTCTTTATAAGAGAAAAAAGCATTTGATGCACTATATACCAGCAAGTCTTCATTCCCATCCTGAACAGGATTCATGAGCTTTGGAAAATATTATTTTTGGGTTGCATTTGGGTTGAGTTTGGAAGAGCCTTGAAGTAGAAACCCTGCTCCCATAAATTGAAATAAGGTTTGAGGTTTGCCATAAAACCTGTGTTACATACAGTATATTCCAATTCAGAACTTCAGAAATTTAGCATTCCTACTTTTTTTTTAAATTAAGGTTGTAACAAATAGAATAAATGGTGCTAAAATGAGCAGGAAATCCATGCAGGTAATGTAGGATTTAACTTACTGTCCCATAGAACAGCAAGAAAACATTACACTTCTCCATAAGACTGTGTGGTGGACCCACTGTGTGCATGTTTGCTGTGGAAGGGATTTCAGGACGAGGTGGTGTAACCCTCTACGTGGCTGATCATGTGCAGAATCTAAAAGTTTAACAGAGTACACACATCCCCTCTTGTCCATTCATTATGGCTTAACCGGCTTTTTGTGTGACCCATATCTGTGCACTTCTGCTGTCACAATAACAGAGAGGTTTTCAGGGTCAGGCCTCATGACTCAACAGCTCAAGCCACTTAGAAATCCTCTTTGTTTCAGTCCTAAAGTTAAAAGGTTTAATTACACTGTATGGTCAAAAGTATGTGGACTACACCCATTGCTAATGATGTATGAAATCAATTATATGAATTGAATTATGCAAGTTATAAATATTTCTAAGCATAAAGTAAGACATGTTTTGGTACCTTGCTCCAAAGCTGCTGTTGGCAGGTACAGCTTTAAGGCGTCAACAGTACAAATCATTTTTTGCCACATTATGGTTCAGTTTTGACCCGTTTCTCTCGTCAATATGCAAGAATCCCACCAATGGGCTTGGAATATCAGAATGCTCATGACCAGAGGGGCCATGTTAGTCTAGAGATATTTTGCTTTATGTTTGGGAATGTTGTCTTGATTGTCCAGATTAATTACTTTACTTTATTCATGTATTATCATATGCTGTTTGTTGAAAAGCAGCCCCATATTATGATGCTTCCACCACCATACCTTACAGTGGCTTTTGTCCTCCTAAGATTCTTTCTCCAAACATGATGAGCTGAATTATTGCCAGAGTTTTTATTTTTCTTTCTCTGATTTATTTCATCTACATACTTCTCTGCACATTGCCAGTTCCCTTGTTACAGCCCCATGCTGGCTGAAGAGCTCTGAGACTATCATGCGCCCACTAAAACACTGGCGCCTGCCATATCTTTTCACCTGTCAGTAGAGTCTTACAGAGAACTGTACAGTGTACAGAGAGTGATGCTATGAACTGCCAGAATACCTCACCACTAGTGCAGATGCCTTGACCAGACAGAGGTCTCAAAGGTCTCTATTGTATAATGGCAATGGAGCCTGTTTGACCTCTCACCCACAGGCACAATTGTGTCTATTTGTATGGCTGGCCAGGTTGATAGCACAAGCTGGGATTCGAACTTGAGAGCTTGAGATCTCTGTGATGGCGGGATAGCATGTTAGGCTGCTGCACCACCTCTTTTAGCAAAGGACTGCAATGTAGATTATTTTGTTATTGTGTAGCTTGTTGTTCCTGCTTCTTTTCATGATTTCTCAAACTCTTTTTGGGTGACTGCTGGCTTTAATCTTACCTTCTTAAGTGAAGACGCATTTATTAAGGACAATCAAACCAAATGTACAAACAGGAATGTTTAAGGTGTTTGCTAGTGATTTGTAGATCTTTCATTAAGTGTTTTAGAATAATGTTTGGCCTGAGGTAAAGTCTTTTTACCTTTATTATTATTGATACATTTTGTATAAAATCATACATTGTACATTCTTCTAATGAAACTAGGTGCAGTTTGCACAAAAGTTTAGTTTTTTCTTACTATTATTTGCAACATTAATAGCTAGCGCTTGATTTATTGTTGTGTTAGCTTTACATAGACACTTAGTATTCCACACAGTGTCTAGAGAGCGGAGAGTGCGGTGTCAGCAGGATTTTTGATTACGTCTGTGATTTCCCTTTTCATTGAAGCGCTGAGGATCTACTACGTTCCATTAAAGTGAACATCCTGATCTGAGCAATGAGGCCAATAAGGGAAAATCCATTCATGAGAATATTTAATGCTCAGACAGATACTACGAGCTTTAATGTTTACGGTTTCTCACGTGCCTGTAACGGGCCTGCGTATGGATCGACCGATCTGAAAAGCTTATTATAAAATCAATCTGACTGTAAATGAGTAACGATTAATTAGTTGGCTGGACGAGTTTTATGTCGTCTCATGAATTCTGTGGTACTTTTACCTGCCACATCTTTTAAAAAGACACACAGTTGGAACCAGTGACCTTAAATCAAAGAATTCATGTAGCCTACTGACATATATTTTCCTTTTGCACTGTATCCACTATTCTGTTTATCCTATTTATTAAATGTTGACCCTGTTTGGCCCTTGACATAGTCCCTGTTTTTAATTTTTACCCTCTCTGTGATTGATTTTGACACCTCTGCTGTATGTCTATTAAAGCAGCCTGTGAATATTTTAGTTTAAGAGGCTTGACACAAAACACTTTACTGTTGGGATGCAAATTATTTCTGAATGTTGTTTAAGTAAACCAGTACCAAACCTTAAAACTGTCTGCGTTTCTGATGTTTCTCTGCTTGCGTGCAGGTGTCCACGGCGTGAGAGAGGAGCCCCAATACGTGACGGCCCATGCGGGAGACAGCGTAGTTCTGGGATGTGACGTGAGCCACCCCCTCAACGGCCAGCAGACCCCCTACGTGGTGGAGTGGTTCAAGTTTGGTGTGCCTATCCCCTTCTTCATTAACTTTCGGTTCTATCCTCCTCATGTGGACCCCGAGTATGCCGGTGAGTAAAATTTCATTAGCTGGTTAGCGAAAAGCATCTGAAACTTGAAAATGAAATTCTTTATTTGCACATCCCAGAGGGTTTATGGTTGAGGTTTAGGGTTAGGGTCTAGGTTTAGGGTCTAGGGTTAGGGTTGAGGTTCAGGTTTAGGGACTAGTGTTAGGAGTTAGGGTTAAGTGTCTAGGGTTAGGTTTAAGGTTAAGGGCTAGGGTTAGGTTTAGGATTAAGGTTTAAGGTTGAGGTTAAGATTTAGGGTTACTGTTATGCTTGGGGTTAGGTT
Organism: Trichomycterus rosablanca; assembly: GCF_030014385.1. NCBI lineage: Eukaryota > Metazoa > Chordata > Actinopteri > Siluriformes > Trichomycteridae > Trichomycterus > Trichomycterus rosablanca. The sequence continues at coordinate 24,091,169 of NC_086007.1, forward strand.
TAGGGGTTTGAGTTAGGGGTTAAGTGTAAGGGTTCAGTTTAAGGTGTATAGTTAAGGTTAAGGGTTTAGGGTTAAGGTTTAGGGTTAGAGGTTAGGGTTTATGGTTAAGGTTGGGGTTTTGGGTTAGGGTTAGGCAAACTTTAACCCTAAGTCTTAACCCTAAACCTAACCCTAAACCTTAACCCTCTGTGATATGCGAATAAAGAATTTCATTGTACTGTACATGTGTATATGTATATATGACCAAATAAAGGCATTCAGTCATTGTACAGTGTCTTTGGAGCCGTGAGGGTCAAGTCCTTTACTCAAGGGCCCAAAAGTGCTTGCATGGTGAAGCTGGGATTCAAACACACAACCTTCTTGTTGATAACCATTGTTCCTATGATGAAAGTGGACTTCATACACATCTGTCCACACATGTTTGACTAATCTTGTTGGTCAAAAATTGATAATATGTGGCCAAACACTTTCTTTTTGCTATTGTGTAATCCTGAGCATCCCTAATTGATATTCAAACTTTTCCACCACAGTAAGGGTAAATATTGGTTGATATTTGTTTGTTAATTTGAATATAAGGCGTTTCCATTTTTAAAATACGAGGAGCAAGAAGAAGAATCTCCGTCCAGCCTTTACTTTCTAGATCACGGCCGGTTCGTGTCTGCCAAGTACCCAGCCAGGCTGGTGGGTTAGATTTCATGCCAGTTTGACCTACATTCTACCTACTAGCACCAGTAAACACTCTGACTTCAAACTGTGTCAGAGTTTTAATCATTTGTTTACATGCATTACAGAGCTAATTATAAGGTCCGTGTCCGTGTTTGCCAAACATGCTAATAAGCTGCTAGTTCAGTCTGATCTAATGCGCCGACTCTTAGAAAGGCTTGGGAAGCTTGTTCTCTAGTACTAATTATAAGCTATATGATGTTTGGATTCTTATACTGGTAGCTCTGAGGCTTAAGGTCAGTGTTTAGGTCAGTAATTTCATCATAAGAAAAAGAATAGTCTTAAATGTAAGAAGAAGAACGTCTTTTTTTCAGACATGTCCAACTCCCCTCATCACACTGTCAAGCTCAGCCTCATGCACATCATCCACACTTACTGAGAAGGACCCCAGACAAGTACATGCCCTGTCCGGCACTCATAAAGCCATTGGGCTCTTCTTTTACCAGCCAGAGGCAGACTCCTACATATAGAGGAACACGCTGTACTCAAGTATTCCTTCGCCCTTGTGCTGGTGCCTTGACCAAACACTTTGAGCAGGAGACCACATTGGGCTCTTGTCAGCCTAGAACCGTAGTCTAACAATAGGCCACAGTCTTAAGACTAAGTTTAGGACAGGCTTAAGACAGGCAAAGAAAAATGTTGCCTGATCTGATGAATCGTGATTTTTGATGGTAGTGGAAAGTGTTTCTTTGGGATGCATGATACTTTGACTATCTGAGTATCTGAGTATTGTTGCTGACCACATGCAGCCCACAATTTACCCCCAAATTATTGACCTGTGTTCAGAGCGGCAGCTACAACACCAGTGGGCCACCGTTTCATCCATGCTGGGAGATTCAGAAAGCAATTCATCCATGGTAGTGGTTAAGAAGATTCATTTTCATTTGCCCTGTGTGAAGATGCTCGCTAACCTCAGCGCTGACATCTCGCCTCATCAGCACTTTATCACCCTGGGTTAAAATAAATGTGATTTTTTGATGCTCTGATTTTCTTTTATATCGTTTTTATTGCTGCAAAGCTGTAATCTGTGTTTCCTCATGGTGTATTGATTTTCTGCTCTGGAAACCAGCAGCGCTGCTTGTGATGCCAGTTCTATAAAAACTGTTTGTTGCACCACTGCTGTGAAGTGTGATGACCGGCCACAACGTCAGTATGTTGAGTAGAGTTTGGGATGGGCAGCTGAAACAGGGACTTGACATTTTAGCAAATGGTTCGTCCCAAAAGAGTCTTGCAGGAGGAAGATACGGGGTTGCATACCACTCGGTTGCTGGGGTGCTGCCTAATAATGCAAGGAATTGCATAAACCAACACTAAAGAGGAATCATGCAAACATAGCGTACTGGTTGGCAAATATCACAGTTCGACAATGCTTGTTGCAGCCAGCTAGAAATCCATCTAGATTTGTTTGAAAATGTTTTACACACTTTTTCTTGTACAACATTTCCAGTCCTGCATGGACAGCAAAGTTTTATTACATCTAGAGACTAAAAAACAGTTTCTTAAATTTGGATGTAGGGTTGTATGACTAAAAACTCAAAGCCTGTGATTGGCTATTGTAATGTACTGCTGATCCACCTGAGCGTGAGCATATTTGTATGTATTTGTAGAAGGCTGATTTGATCTGTAAATTTGTACACTTGTCCGTATCTGTTGAAGGAAGGACGAGCCTGCACGGCAAGGCGTCTCTGCAGATTGATCAGGTGCGCTCAGAGGACCAGGGCTGGTACGAGTGCAGGGTTCTCATGCTGGAACAACAGTACGACACCTTCCACAATGGCAGCTGGGTCCATCTCACAGTCAATGGTGAGTCACACAAACACCAAAGATCTGCAACTTAAAAAAAACAAGCCTTTTGGTTCCTTCCCTGTAGGCAAACCAGTGACATGAACTAAATGAGCTTCTGTTTTTGAGTGCTTAATGAGCCTGTTACTGTTTTAATTAGATTTTTAGACTTTTAAACAGTTTTGCCTAAATAATGATTAAAAAATTGATGGACATCTATAATTATAGGTTCTGTTTAAATGTGTTTAAACTGGAAAATGGACTAGAAAACTAGAAAATGATAATTGTCATAACATACATTTTATATATAATTCCTGGTAGAAAAGGTTGAAATGGTCTGTAACACCCTTAACAAGTTTGATAGGGGAAGTTATTGGGTATTTAAAAAAAACATTACCAACCAACCAAGTAATAGGTCGAAATTTTGCCACTTTTCAGAGAACTATGAGAGCAAAGTGTCAATCAGTTTAAAAACTTTGTTTCTCTGTGCAAAATCTCTGAAGAAATTTAGAGATTTCACAATTTACACCATTTGTGATGTCCTGCAAATCCCTTTAAAAAGTTGGGACAAGGCAAATCATGAGAAATCATGTGGCCGAGCAGTGACAAAAACATTTCACTATCAGTTATGCTGTGTATGACTATGTATGTGACAAATAAACTTTGATTTGATTGGATATGGGCCACGACAGTAAATTAATAGCAGGTTATGCCACACTAGCACATGCCTAGAATTTAACGCTGCTTCATAAGCACATTTTTGGCTCAGCAGTGGTGAAGCATGATTCTGCAGGAGTGTGATGCGTTTAGCTTCTACCTTGTTGTCTTTGACTGATTTCATTGCCCGTTAGAAATCCCAGTGGACACATTTGGCGTGGGTTTAGAACATGGCTTTGAAAGAGCATTTTTTGGCAGCTTCTAAATAGAGAATTGATTGTAGTCTGTCAAGATCTTTTCGGCGTTGGTGTTGGAATTGGGTTCCTACAAGCCACCGATCTGATGATGAAGCAGAAAAATATGCCTGTTTGCCTTTCCTTATGTTTATTGGGTGCTTGCATGTGATGAGGTGACTATTTTGCACCATCAGGGGGCTGAATAACACAAAATCTATACCCTGAAAGGAAATGCAGGGGATAGAAATGCTGAAGCGTCTGAAGTATTTTTGAAATGCAGGGTGAAGCGGTTCTTATTCTTAAATGCACTGTTTCATCGGATCTGTGACCCTCTCAGGTCCCAGTTTGCAAACAGGTGAAAAGAAGCAGTCGACTACTGCACACGTGTTGGAGGTGGTGTATGTTAATCATGGCTCTAATTGGTCAGAACTGGATGTCAGCAGCAGTAGAAGAAGCAAAATGTGAACAGGTTATTGGATATGACCAGATTGGGAGAAAAATTGGGGGAAATATTAAAAAAGCTTGTTAGTGTAAAGAAAACGTGCTCAGCCAGCGACCGGGTGAAAGTGTCACCAGAGTGTGAAGGAATTGGACATATCCAAGTGGGACCCTATAAGAGCTGCACAATTGAGCCGGGTGCCACAGGACGATCCTGCAAAAATGATGACAAGCTCAGAATCAATCCTGGAAACAGACCTGAGGATTCGAACCAAGTGTAAAAATGACCTTAAGCTTGTTAAACATGTTGGACTTTATGAGCACGGATTGCTGAGTGTGAGTGCATATATGAGTGTGTATGTGTGTGTGTGTGTGTGTGTGAGTTATTACCTCCATCTCGAGAGGCTCGTGTGCACCGGGAGCCAACAGACGCTGCTTTATAGGCTCTTTTTCTCTCTTCACTCAGCCTGCCTGGCGTGTAATGGATGTGTGTTATTGGTCGGGGTGAATGATTATAATCACAGCTTGATTTCATATTCATCAGTCATGCCAAGGAGCGGTGGGAACAGAAAGACTCTAACACTGTATGACCAAAAGTATGTGGACACCCAACCATGAGCTTGTTATGACATCTAATTTCAAAATCACTGTCATTAATATGGAGTTGTGTGCGGCATGGTGGTTCGTTGGGTGGCACTGTCGCCTCCTGGATTCAGTTCCCAACTGGGGCGGTCCTGGTCCTTTCTGTGTCTGTGTGGGTTTTCTCCGGGAGCTCCGGTTTCCTCCCAAAGTCCAAAGACGTGCAAGTGAGGTGACAAAATTGTCCATGACTGACTGTGTTTGACATTAAAGACTTGAAGTGATAAATCTTGTGTAACCAGTAACTACCTGTTCTGTTTATTCTATTTTTTGTTTACTTTGGGTGTTGCTTTAACAGCTAAATTAAAAACATATATTTGTAAAACTCAGTTGTTTTATGCTGTCTGCATTTCACTGTGACTTTGCTCGTCTTGCTTCGTCACTGAATCGTGCTCGTTATTCATCACGAGGCTTCACGGCTCCTGATATTTCTTTCCTCAGCTGTCAGATGCTATCCAAGGTGCTATCCACAGGAACAGTATAATTAGCAACGAGCTGTCAGCTCTCAGTGTGCTCTCGATATTTGTTCACTAAAAATATGCATGCGAGACGAAGCCTATGAATATTCTGAAGTCTAAACAGCGACCTGGCAAGGATAATTCAAGCTGTGAGCGTATTTGGGAAAGAGAAAGAATGGCTGGCAGAAAAACAATTCTGTGATAGATAGATGGATGGATGGATGGATGGATGGATGGATGGATGGATTGATTAATTCAACTTTATTGTCATTACTCAGTACAGGTACAAGGCAACGAAATACAGTTAGCATCTACCATAAGTGCAAATAGTAGCACTGTGCAAAAAGAACATCAGTAAAACTAGATATCTATGGATAGTATAATAATTATAACTTTAGCTATTTACATGTATGGTATTAGCTCAAGGGTGGCTCACAGTGGGTAGCACTGTTGCCTCACAGCAAGAAGGTCCTGGGTTCGATCCCCAGGCGGGGCGGTCCGGGTCCTTCTGTGCAGAGTTTGCATGTTCTCCCCGTGTCTGCGTGGGTTTCCTCCGGGAGCTCCGGTTTCCTCCCACAGTCCAAAAACATGCAGTCAGGTTAATTGGAGACACTGAATTGCCCTATAGGTGAATGGGTGTGTGTACGTGTGTGTGTGTGTGTAAGTGTGTCTGCCCTGTTATGGACTGGCACCCCATCCAGGGTGTTACTGTGTGCCTTGCGCCCATTGAAAAGCTGGGATAGGTTCCAGCATCCCCCTGCGACCCTAATTGGATAAGTGGTTAAGAAAGTAAGTGAGTGAGTGAGTGAGTGAGTGGTATTAAATTAATATACATGGTAAAATATACATAATAATAATAGTAATAATCATAAGCATCAGATTGGGAATACTAGGTGTGTATAATAATAATAATAATAATAATAATAATATGTAAAATACATAAAATATAATATTATCACACGAGAAATGACTCATTTCAGTTCATGACACAATTTTCATGCCCGTGAATTAGGTAGGGACTTAAGGTAGGGACTGTCTAAACACCAAAATTTTTTTTTATTAGTCTCATACCTGAGAAATCAGAATCATTCCGTGTGACAAATACACAGTAAAAGACCATCAGAAGGGAGCCAATACTTTTTCACACTGTACGTATAAACACACCCACACACATCTGCAGTGCTGCACTGAACGATTTCTAGAATTATTTCCCATAGGGCTTCACATGCACACAAGCATTCATGAACATAACGTTCACTCCACCCTCCGCACTGTTCTGTAATCTGATCCGATTATCTTTGACTGTTCACTACAGACGGTTTGTGTGTTTTTAATGTCACACCGCGTGCACAGTAGACTCTGTGACCTTACTCACATACGCTAGTGGTGCTGCATTGCATCTAAACGGCGCGAAGCCTACTTGAAATTCATCATATTTGCCGTGAGTGGAGCGGATGCAGCAGGGGAGGCTCGCTGGATCTGTGCTGCAGTCCATGACTGAAACAGAACAGAGGGGTGCAGGGAAACAGCTGCCGTTCTGTCCAGCACGCTCTGGGACAGACTGCATGTGAAACACACACACACACACACACACACACACACACAGTTGCACTGCTTATCTCCTCTTGCGTACCTCCTTTGCATGCACGACCGAGGAGGACTGCAGGCTAGCACATGTTCCACCGCCATCAAGCTCTTGAGTGCTCGAGTTTGAATAACAGCTGAGCTACTGACCTGGCTGACCGTCCAGCAGGAACAATTGACCACGCCTAATCAGATATCAGATTTCACTGATTTTTAAAGAAAAGTGGCATTAAATTACACTCATAATTTGAATGATGGAATAAATTGAAGCTACAATACAATGTACAGCTTACTTTAGTAGTTGAATGTAAACCTAGAACATTCAGGCTCCGTCTCAAATCCAAAAATACTCGTCCATGTTTTGCTTCCACAGTATTGGTTGGGTGTTTTACAAACTCAGTTACCCCAGTTACTTTTTTACTAAGTGATTACTAACTGAATTGCTGTAGGATTGCTAGGAGGGCTCATAGAATTTTGAACAAAAAGCAAATTGCATATTACACGAGAAACGACTTATTTCACAGTCCGTGATGTGATTTTTACAGCCATGAATTAGGTAGGGCTTGCAGCCTCTGCTTGGTTGGTCGAGTCATCTCAGTGTGGTCCTATACAGTCTTAAAAGGGGCTTTGTAACCCTTTTTCAGTCAGCGAGGATGTCATACAAGGTGCGCCAGTAGTACATGGTAATTAGATATATCCAAATTGTAATAATGCAGAAGGGAAAAAACATTTAGCATGGTGAAATCCGATGTACTGACTGTAGTATATTGCCTAAAGTTTGTGGACACCTGGCCATGAGCTTACAGGACATCCCAATCTGGCATTGTCTATGGAAACAATGCTCTAAAGCAGCGGTCCATAACCTTTTTAACACCACGGACCAGTTTCATATAAGATATAATGTCACGGACCAGCAGGGGCGGGAGGATTTCGAATAAAATTATTCGACAAGCATAATAAAAAACACAAAGTGCATATAATACTGCTCACCAATGATAGACAATTTGTGAAAACCCTGAGCTTTTTTTTGCTGCAATGAGACGTTTTCACCTAGGGGTGATAGGAGACAATAACACCAGAAGTGTGTTCCTTATGTCCAGTCTACATTATTTATTCTTTCTTTGCGGCCCGGTAATAAATGACCCTCGGACCGGTACCTGGGACCACTGCTCTAAAGTTAAGGTCGGTTGCATCACTTGACAGTTCCGGCCTCTTTCCAATCGCTGACACTGGTAGTAAATTGGTATTCCGGTGGCTCCCCCCCTTTTGTCAGGCCAGGTGCTGTCTGGCTCTCAGGGAAGCTGAAAGGCCCGACAGTGTCAGTTTCCTGTGGCGGTAGCCAGCTGTAATAACACAGTCGCTGTGTTTGTCCTACGCACACAGCCGTCTCTTCCTGCTGGGTGGGTAAGAGAGGATGCCAGTCTGTCTGCTCCTGCCCTGCAGGTGTCAGATGGGAAGATGTTGCCGTTCAGAACAGTAGCGCTTCTGTGGAAACCTCGGACAAGAGCACGGCTGTCCTCGCTGGCCCGGCGTCTTCCTGCTGCAGTCGCTGGTCATTAGGCACCCATGCCAGGTCTGAATCTGCCAGGCGTGGGTGGCAGCGTGAGAACGATGGTGATGGTCCTCGTGGATGATTGGGAGGCTGGATACATTAGCACTTACTTTTTTTAACAAGTGAGGATGAGAAATAACACAACACACTAAACTGTGAGCTTCAGTAAGAAGAACAAGTATGTGAACCCTTCGGTAAGATCTTTATCCAAGGCTGCTCATTTTAGGAAGGATCGTTTCATATGAAGTATCCTGTGGTGGTGAGATATGAAGCTGGAAAAGGCTTTAATCAATCCACACTGATACACAATAAAGAAGTATTCAGTACTCTTGCAACTCCCCCAAAAGATGTCATGCTGCAAAGATCACACAAAAAGCACAAATTTAGTAAAATAAGTGCTGAAAGAGGGGAGACCTGCAGAAATCTTTAAAGCTTGTACAGCATTTATGAATCCATTTGCAGCATGGCATCTCTCCTTGAACCACAGGCATCTCTTCTCAAATCTCAGGCTCTGTCCCAAATCACATCCTATTGTATTAACATGTGTTGCAATATTCTTGCGGATTAAAAGAAAAAAAAAAGATCATTGTTATCAATGATACGTTGAAAAGCCAGTGTCTGGCATGGTGTGCAGGTTTGTTAGCGCCAGTGGCACCATTATAGGTGAGGGGTACGGATGCATATGCTGCCATTAGGACAACATCTTTTTCAGAGACGTACCTGCTTGTTGTAGCAAGACTACACACGTTACATGACTGTGGATTTGTAGTTACAAAGTGCAGGTGGCACCCAGGTGGCGCAGCAGGATATTCCGCTAGCACACCAGCGCCGAGATTCGACACTCGGCGTTGCCACCGGTCGGCTGGGCGCCATCTAGCGGGCATAATTGGCAGTGCCTGCAGCAGACACGTCTCTGCTAGGGAGGGATGATGGGACTATGTGGGTGGGGTCTTCAAACGCTGTGAAAGGACCCTGATTGGCAGATAAAGACGCACCCGTGCAGAGTGCATAGGTGAAAAAGGGTTCAGCTAAGGGCTGCACGCGGGTCGGAAGAGGCGTGAGCAGCAATATACCCACCTCGACTGCAATCAGGGATCCCACAGCAGCAGAAGACAAATTTACTACGCTAAAATTGGAGAAAGTGGGAGAAAATGCATAAATAAACTTAAAAAAAAGAAAGTGTGCAGTTGCTAGACAAACCTGTCTCTTATTAAAAACGTGACTAATGATTATAAAATGCAATAGATCAGGGTTTTTTTCAGGCAGCCAAAAATGGGTCACAGAGAATAATAATATTAATTAAATCAACAAATTTTAACAGCCACATACACGAAATAAACTTGTGCACGGGCGCCCCCTTGTGGAGGCTTTATGTTACATTTTGTAAAGTGGGACCAGATTGCCACTATTTTTAATAATTTAGTTTATTTAGTTTTGTTTTGATGCATAATTTGTGTTGCCTGGGTCTCACCATGGACAAAATGTGGGTTGCTTGAAAATAAGGTTTAAAAAACCCTGCAATAGATGACAACAAAGAATGCATTTTTGGTGTCTTCATTGCTGTCTGTTTTTATTTACATTTTTTACTGTCCCAACATTGAATTTGAGTTGTATGCAAAAGTTTTGGTTTAGTCTATAATAAAGGTATAAAAGTGGTGGGGCTCTGATTTGTTTCTCAATGTGCTTTTATTCGCAGCACCCCCAACATTTACGGACGTGCCTCCACAATACGTGGAGGCCAGGGAGGGAAGCAGCATCACCCTGAGCTGCACCGCCTTCGGTAACCCCAAACCTGTGGTCACCTGGCTCAGAGAGGACGAGCAGCTGGCCAGCAGCAAAAAATACACAGTAAGTCCATAAAAGTGATCGAATCTGATTTTTTGAACAGTGATTTGCATGAATGTGTTTTTATGTGTGGGGTTTTTACAGTGGTAAAAGTATAAGAGGGGGTCTGATTGCACCTCGCTGCTCAGTGGACAGAGAAATGGACCCAAGTGCTGAATTATACAGAAGGAAACAATAATATAAAACCAAAATAAACCAAATAAACAGAAAACAAGTGACCCAGTAATTACAGTCAATCCAGAGCAGGAATTGGTTTGATTTGGATTTAATTGAGTTGCTTTTTGATTTCTCTGTTCCAAAATAAATGGGACTTGTTTACCTTCTCTCATTAAAAAGGACATCTATTTCCTAGCAGGCCTGTTTTTGATGGTTCGTTGAGTGCATCCAAACAAATTCACTCATCCATTAAGCGTAAAATGACAGTTTGAGTTTTTTTCATAACTTTGGAAGGAGACCAATGTTCCATTTAGTAAATTAGGTAAAAACAAATTCAAACTAATTCAAGTGCTGCAAAGTAAAGCTGTAGGTGCTGGTAAAAAAGGTTTGCTTTTAAACTGCACTCTCTTCATTAGCTGCATGTCAGTCAGGACATTATCATCATCAGGTTGCTTAATGGGAGGCTTGAAAGACCTGGGTTCGAATCTTAGTGCTGCTGTCGTCTGATTGGGCATCTACACAAACATGATTAGGAATGTCTGAGGAACGTTAAGGTAGCTTAAACCCTGCAATGGATGAGCACCCTGGGTATTCCTGCTTTGCGCCCAGTGTTTACCAGTAGATCCGGACCTAATTTGAACATAATTGGACCTCATTTTTAATGTTACATTCTTCTTCATGGATCAACGAAACTATACACTGAACAAAAAAGAAATTAAAGTCCAATTTGTCCAGTAATTATGAATAAAATATTTGCTGAAGCTGAAACAGACCTTCACTGTTACTTAGCAACCAGGTCACCAAGTAATACAGGTATGGTGACATATACGTGTCTTCAAGCTGTTTCACCACATATTTATTTATATATTTATTTATTTTGTGCAGTCCCCCCCAATTTTCCTCCCAATCTAGTCATATCCAATTACCGATTGCATTTCGCTTCCTCTCTACCAATGCTGACTTCCACTCCTGACTAACACATGCCCCCTCTGACACGTGTGCAGTAGCCGACTGCTACTGGGGATCAGTCTCGCACAAGGAGAGTCACGCACTGATATCCATTATCCCTCGTCACTGTGCAGGCGGCATCAATGAGCCAGCAGAGATCATAATAGCATCAGTCATGAGGAATCCTGTCCGGCACCCTCCCTCCCAACGAGGCAATCTTTGTTTGCATAGGCGCCCAGCCTGCCGGTAGCAGAGCTGAGATCCGAACTCACGAGTTTAAGATGTCAGCTATGGTAACAAGCATGACATTGTCTGTATTCAGTCTGTTGCTCTCTTTTAAATGCTTTGCAATGAAACAAATAATCCTCAAAATTCCTCAGAAAGCATCTTGCTCTGCATAGGCGAGTACAGATGAATCAGAACGGGTGTGCAGAAGGAGTATGAAAAACTGACAAGAAAAGAGAGAAGCATGAGATGAGCTTGTGTTGGACTGACAGAAAACATTCAGGCAGTCTGGCTCCAGCAGGCATCATCTGCCAGCGCTTCTGAGCGCACCCCTGAGGAAAGAACAATGGAAGAAAAAAAAAATAACACAAACCAGACTGAACCTTTATCGGCTTGTTCTAGCTCTTTAAATTACAGATCAAGCTGTACCCTGCCATGCTTTGTGTTTGTACATCATGTACATATCCAATCTGTACCTTGTATTCGCCTGCTGTGCTTTCAGCCAGTATTAGTCTCACTGATTGCCAGTAAAGACAAACACAGAAAATGCACAAGTCATTAATAGAACTGTTCTGGTAAATCTAATATTATGAAGATAACTTTTAAAAGACCATTTTAACCATTTCTATCTTTGAAAGTAGTGATTTGTATTTGCAGCCTTTGGCTCTGTACACCTATTGATTCCTGTAATTATTTACTCAGCACATTATGTCAACAGTGAGGTTCTTAAAATCACATTAACATGACCAAGAGCTTTAATATATATTCATATCAAACGTAGGAGGGTAGGTAGTAGGGTAGAATGTCATCCGAATGACTTTGACTGTAGAATGGTTCTTGCTGGACGGTCTGGTTTGTGTCTGTTAGAAATTATGGTTATAAAAAAATGGCCTTGATGAGAATTGTTGGACTGGTTCAAGATAATGTGAATGAGCTACAATAACAAATTATTTTTTCACTTCTCTTTGCTAGAACAGGAATCTAAGACTACAGTGGGCACAGGCTCACTTAAACTGGACAGTTTAGGATTGGAACAAAATTGCCTGGATTGATCAGTCTTGATTTGTGCTGTGATATGAAGATTGTAGGGTCAGACTTTTGGCATAAATGACATAAATCCATGGATCCACCTTGTGTCAACATTTCAGGCTGTTGTGAGTGTGTTGTTGTAGTAAATGTTTTTTCAAAACACCTTGGGACTACTAGACTAGTGGCTGGAGCAGTTTTCCATCTTATAATGACTACCACTAGCCTAGTGGGTAGGGCTGTGGGTTACATAGCTTAGTGGCTGGAGCTGTGGGTTACCACCAGCCTAGTGGGTAGAGCTGTGGGTTACCACTAGCCTAGTCAGTAGAGCTGAGTTACCAACTAGAGGGTTGTGTCTTTGAATCCCAGCTTTGCCATGCAGCCAGTGTTGGGCCCTTGAGCAAGGCCCTTAACCATCTTGACTCCATGGGTGCCATACAGTGGCTGCCCTGGCACTCTGACCCCAGCAAATAAAGAATTTAATTGTACTGTACATGTGCTGTACTGTACAAAGCCACAGATTACTACTTGATCTCAAACTGGTTCTATAAACATCCAGTAAAGCACTTTTTTGCTGTGATATGAAGGGGGATTAGGCACATTATAGATCATCTGACAAATATACAACAATAACATCACGTAATCATGTCAACATGGACCAGAATTTCAAAGAAATGTTTCCAACACCTTGCAGAACCCATGTCACAAAGAATGGCGTGGCCGTACCCTGAATTATTATGATTTTTCTGATAAAATGACCATGAGTGTATAATAAGCACATGCTGGGAGTCCTTGTTGTCAGAACAAATGACAAACTTGCCGATTTTATAGTTGACGATGGAGCTGGGTTTGCTTTCAGAGTATAAAAGGGCACACATGTCGTATCCATGGAGACTGTGGTGGGCATGTGCTTTATTATTACCTTTCTATATAAACACTTACATCCATGAATTTACTCTCATGCTTTTTTAAAATTTTAATTTTATCTCCTCCGTTTCTTTAAAACACTTTACCGCGATTGCACCGTGTCATGACCTCACCTTTAAGAAGAGCGGCGAGACGGGCAGTGAATCTGCACTTGGCACTACGGCTGCCATGGCCGGAAGCTCAGAGAAAGAGAGGAATGTGAGGTTGGAGCAGTCGGTGTAAAGAGCAGGAAGAACGGATGTTGTCTCAGACTCTGTTATTCCCTGGAGATGGACGCTCATATTCTAGTTTCTCAGCTTCGCTCCGGCTGTGCTGCAGCATGTGTGTGTTTAATTGCAGCACAAGCAGCGCCAACTCTTCTTTATTACGCCGGCCTGCACAGCCTGTCAAAGCCTTTTGTGTACAGTAGGTTCTGAAAATATTCAGATGCTTTGAACGTTCTTCTCGAGTGGCCCAATTAAAGTCCTGACGATGAACAGTTCAGGTCAAGTCAAATTTATTTGTATAGCGTTTTTTATAATAGACATTGTCTCAAAGCGGCAGCACGGTGGCTAAGTGGGTAGTACTGTCACCTCACAGCAAGAAGGTCCTGGGTTCAATCCCCAGGTGGGGCGGTCCGGGTCCTTTCTGTGTAGAGTTTGCATGTTCTTCCCGCGTCAGTGTGGGTAGCAAAGACTTGCAAGTAAGGTGAATTGGAGACCTTGAGAAGTGATGGACCTTGTGTAATGAGTAACTATCGTTCCTGTCATGATTGTAAACAAAATGTAAAACATGACGTTAAAATCCTAATAAACAAACAAACAAACATTGTCTCAAAGAAACTTTATAGAATCCAGGACCGACAGACCAAAAACCCCCTGTTGAGTGAGCCAAGGGTGACAGTGGCCAAGGGACCCCATCCTCCTTGAGTGGCCTGGAGAATAATTTGAGGGAAAATGATTTACACAAGCCATACATACACAAAATTAATTTAAACTTAAAGTTATAATTATAGGAGTTCTTCATGATTCAGTCCAGTCTGTGATGAAGTCCGTAGTGAGTTCTGGACATTTTCAGTGCGAAAACGCCAGGGTTTCCTCCGAGATGAATCTTGTGTAACCAGTAACTACCTGTCCTGTCATGAATGTAACCAAAGTGTGTAAAACATGACGTTAAAATCCTAATAAATACATTTATTTGTATTTGCTGTGTTGCCTGTAGGTAAGTGACGGCAGTTTGACCGTGCAGGCCATCACACGGGAGGACCGAGGAGCGTACAGCTGCCGTGCTCACAGCGACCAGGGAGAGGCATTTCATACCACACGCCTCCTCGTGCAAGGTGAGCGCTGAACATCTGGTGTTATTTAGAGTCTTACTTAACTAGATGTGTTTTTAAATGCACCACGATGATGCACAACAACATGGCATGGTGTTTTATACCAGCCAGGCACAAATTCATTGAATGGATGAAGTTTATTAAAAACTCAATGGATGGGAATGAGGGGAAAGAATCTACATTTGAGAACTCTCATTTCTCCTCTGCACATGCCCAAAGCATCTCAATCCCTCGTCCCTAACTTATGAAACAAATAATTCTCAAAAATGTCTCCAAAACATCCAACACTGCTCCTCTAATACACTCCTAATCTTGTTAATCCTCATCGCTCCCAATGAGAGTCTCAGCATCTTTATCTCTGCCACCTCCAGCTCCGTCTCCTGTCTTTCAGTCAGTGCCACCTCCTCCAAGTCATCATAACAACGTTGCAGGCCTCACTACCGTCACTTTCCCTTTCACTCTGGCAGTGCTTCTTCTATTGCAAATCACTCCTGACACTCTACACCAGCCACTCCACCTTGTCTGCATCTCTACTACTTGCCACTACTTTCTATATGCTTTCTACTTTCATTTATCAGCTTGTGGGACTGTGTGTGTATGTGTGCGCATGTGAACAGTGAGGATAAACGTATTAAAGTACCAAAGTCATTTATTTTAACCAGCATGTTGACACAATACTCAGTGCTTTATTGCTTCAATGGTTATTTCAGGTCCTCCATACATCGTGGCACCTCCAGAGAACATCACCGTGAACATTTCCCAGAATGCCCTCTTCACATGCCAGGCAGAGGCCTACCCCGGCAACCTGACCTACACCTGGTTATGGGAGGAAGACAACGTCTACTTCAAGAAGTAAAGTTATAATCTAGTTCTGCTCTGCTTATGCTTCTACAGTTGAGGTCAAAAGATTACATACGCATTTACATACATGTTTACATACTCCTGTAAGATACTGTAATTCAGTCAGAAGAGCATTTCTGAGGTCAGGCACTAATGCCGGCAAGTCGGCAGTCCAATTCATCTCAAGGTTGAAGTTGTGAGGTTGTGTACTGGAGTTCCAATAGCCTCCAGAGATTCCTGACCTCCACCCCACTGAACACCTTTGGGATTAATCTGGATAAATGATACCATATGAAAGTCTGATCATCTTGTAAATAAAAAAATATTGACGGAAGGTTGAATTTATCAGAAAATCGTTGAACTGTTTTGTTCTGACGTGGCAAAATCGGTCTGGTTGGATATACCCACCTCACCCATCCAGATCTGAGGGAGTTATGGCAGGAATCTCACATTATGTTCCTCAAGCATTTTGTTAATGATAATGATTAAGTTTTTTATTTACATGCCTTTATGCTCTCTCTGTAGTGACCTCAAGCTCCGAGTGCGCATCCTGATCGATGGCACCCTCATCATCTACCGCGTAAAGCCTGAGGATACTGGCAAATACACCTGCAGTCCCAGCAACAGCCTGGGCATCTCGCCCTCTGCCTCTGCCTACCTGAGAGTACAGTGTAAGTACGGCTCACATTGTATCTTCCACATTGGTTTCCATTGCACTAGTGAATTTTAGAGTGTATGAGGGTATTTTCTACCGATACGCTGATGAGTCAAAATATTATGAATATCTGCCTAATATTCTGACAAAATAGATCTGACCTGCCAAGCCTTATATTTATAATCTTTTTTACCCCCAGAAGACCAAATATGGATTTACAAGCTACTATTATCCATAAATCAATCAATCTATCTATCTATCTATCTATCTATCTATCTATCTATCTATCTATCTATCTATCTATCTATCTATCTATCTATCTATGACAATAATTTATTTATAATTTGGTTGTTGATCAATCATATGACAGATGATGTTTCATCATGAGAAGTCATGGGATGGTGAACTTTTTGTCTCGATGTCCAAAATCAGGATGAATAATCAGGCACAATGTAAATGACCAACACGGTCCAAGCAAAGACAAGTCCAAGAGTCCAAGAGATTACACAGGAGGACTCGTCTCAGGTTTACTCATAATAATCGGCAGTCTTTGTAACAATCATGTCAGTTAAGAGGCTTTATATAAGGCTTGGTGGTTTGCTTTTGGTAAGTATATTGTAAAAAATATCACTAGAATTGTGGTAAGGAAGATCATTAGTGGTTAAGAGGAGCAGCACCAGCACCATTTCTATGCTATAATCAAGAATCAACCTCAGGAAATCGAAACCTTTTCGATATTAATGGAACCCTGAGTTTAATTCAGTGTTTCGGTGATTTCTACAGACCCTGCCCGTGTTCTCAACATGCCACCAGTCATCTATGTCCCGAGAAAGTTGCCAGGAATCATACGCTGCCCAGTCGATGCCAACCCACCTGTTTTGTCGGTCAGATGGGAAAAAGATGGATACCCCCTAAGAGTTGAGAAGGTCGGTACACTGTAAAATTCTCACTGTGACTTTCTGAACTTGTGTCCACACTATGCATGCTAATAAGCTCAGGGTCATTAGCCTGTGTCTCATTTCTCACAGTACCCCGGCTGGAGCCAAATGCCAGATGGAAGTATTCGGGTGGCAGAGGTCACTGAAGATTCCCTTGGCACCTATACCTGTGTGCCTTACAATGCCCTAGGTACCATGGGACAATCCCCTCCAGCCACTCTGGTGCTAAAGGTTTGTTTTCAGTGTGTTATGTTAATATACTTGAACTTTAATGACTTTTAAAACACTGGAGCCATTGCTTAACCTTAACACTGCTCTGACATGCTACATTACCTGTATGGGATGGAGTTTTCCTAAAATCCAGCTGTGTTTCAATTATGTGCAGTTTACAGTGTGGAAAACATTATATTGTCACAATATGATAATATTTCCACTTGCATGTAGGACCCACCTTACTTTAACGTGAGGCCTGGGGGGGAATACCGCCAGGAGGCCGGCAGAGAGCTCGTCCTTCCCTGTGCTGCTTCTGGAGACCCTGAGATTCCAACCATCACCTGGAGAAAGGTACAGAGTCTGACTTACTACACACTGAGAAACAGACGGTATGTATTCACACTATATGGCCAAAGTATGTGGACACCCCTCCTGATTATTAGCTCCATGTGTTTAAAAATGATATTCTTCTAACTTGCCTGTTTAAGCAAGTCTGTACTTGAAGCAAGGTCGGTAAAGACATGGTTTGACGAGTTTGGTCTAAGGGAACAGTGGGGCCGGCTTTATATTGTTGTCATGGTTTTGTAATGGGACATACAACATAGTCATGGTCAGTTGTCCACCTGCTATTGGCCATGTAGATAGAGAAAGACAGATGGATGGATGGATGGATAGAAGGACGTACGGACGGAGGGGCAGACAGACAGACAGATGGACGGACGGACAGACGGATAGATGGACGGACAGACAGACAGATAGAGATAGATAGATTCATGTTTACTGCTATTTTGTTTTTGGTTGTAGGTTGGAAAGCCGAGTCGAAGCAAGCACAACATCTTACCCAGTGGCAGCTTACAGTTCGTGTCTCTGAGCAAAGAGGATCATGGGGAATGGGAATGCATTGCCACCAATGTTGTCACAAGCATCACTGCCAGCACAAGACTTTTTGTAATAGGTATACTGGTTATATTGGTCCCATTTTGACTACGCGTCTTCATTGTTAAAGCTTGTGTGAAATCAGGGACATCGTACACATTGTCTTCTGTACTTTTGTCAGATGAGATGTTAGGAAAGCACAATCAGGGGTAGCATGCAAGCACGTGCCTCCTCTAGTAATTGTGAAAGCGCTAACCACATCTTCACAATGGCCGACAGGTACTGAGGACCACGGTTTTTCTGTATTCTTTGACCAGTTGTGCAGGTGTCTTGACCATTCAGTAGGAGTCACTGTTGCAACGTCAAGGAAGCTGCACCGCCTCTAACCTTTCCTTTCTTAGACATGGCCAATTGCGACTGTCAAGCGTAGACTGTCTAAATGTAAATAATAATAATTACACAAAGTTAAATTGGTGTAAAAATATGTTGCAGATATAAATAGAGTGGACTTTAACAGAGGTTTTTTTGTGTTTCAGGCACTAGTCCCCATGCGCCAGCCAACGTCCGTGTCCAGGCCTCCACAGCCTCAGCCAATGTCTCCTGGGAACCCGGCTACGACGGCGGGTTTCAGCAGACCTTTTCGGTCTGGTATGGCCCTGTGTAGGTCCCCCTAGAACCTTTAGCTTCCTCTTTCCTCTAAATTTTTTATCCTAAATTAATGTTAATGGTCCTAAATTTTGAGACTCATGTAGGGTAAAAGCAATTAAAAGTGCTTTATTTTTAAAAAGCTGTGACCAAAGACCAAAGAGTTCTGGAAGTGTCAGAAATCAGAAAGGGTTGGATTAAAGTCTCAGCTTTGCTATCAGTCGGTCAGGCGCCTACACAGACACACAATTGGCTGTAGTGGAACAGTGGCTGAAACAGAGTTCCTTATAATTATATAGAAAAAAGAGACAGACAGAGACGTATCTGAATGTGGACGTCACTCTCGTTTTTTTCCGTTCAGGCATATCGTAAACATTCCAGTGAAATAGAGCTGCAGCTGGCAGAGCAGCGCAGCTACTGATCATTTTTATAACCGTTCTGTCATGCTGCTTTTGAATCAGGTATTAAATCAGCACTGTGCTCTGCAAAGCCACGTTGCTCCCTGCACTTAAATAAAGCTCAAGCTGCCAGTAAATACATCAGAACCAGTCCTGAGATTTCATTACAATGACGCTCATGACAGCCCTGCAAAATAAGTGTTAGGGGCGCGATACATTCGGCTGTCAGTATATTCGCTAGAACTAGTCCAGGGGCTTGGATCTGATGCACTATATGGCTAAAATTATGTTCACATGTTGTGTAATAATGAAGTCTTTCAGTGTTTTTCAGCGACACCCACTGCTGTATAACAGTTATATAATATAAATGACATGCTTTTACATTTGTGGCAGATCAGTTTACATGGAGTTGTATGAATTGTACAAATACAACGGGGTCCAAAATCTGTCAGCAGGATTAGTTATTTCTTTAGATTAGGTAATTTTTTTTTTTTTTAAACAAGATCTCTTTTTTTAGAACAAGAGCTTTCTTACCACTTACCCCAAATAAATAAATAAATAATTAACCGTGAATGTGTAAAACTGTGTAGAATCACAACAGAAATATAGAGATATTTAAATAGTATTTTTTTATTTAGGGTGCTTGGGTGTCTATTAAATTAGCCCACTACTGTCCACTGGGTATCTATGTATGATTGGCGCCTTGCCCAGTGTGTTCCTGTTGGACCCTGACCAGAATAAATAAATAATAAAAAAAATTCCAAAAAGTTACGTATTTGATTTGTCTCAGTTGTAAATATTGTATTTCTGTATTAGTTGCTCCCCAAACTTATTATTATATGTGGCTTTTCTATTTGATTTTCAAGAATAAGATTTTGTTTTTTCTAACTGCATGCTGTTTTTTACAACAGGAAGAAAAAGACAGATTTAGGTCCTCATGATTGGCTCTCCATGCCTGTGCCTGGCTCCCAGACCTGGTTGGTGGTTCAGGGCTTGGAGACAAGGACCGCCTATCAGTTCAGTGTGCTGGCCCAGAACAAACTGGGCACAGGTCCCTTCAGTGAGGTAGTCACTGTGAATACAGTAGGTAAGTGTTGAGGCTTGTTTTACACCACTTTATCACAAACCCTGAACTATTGACTTTAAATGTTTTCAATCTTTAATGCCTGGTGTGTGCAGATAATATTTCATCATAGAATATTTGGTCTAAATTATTCTAAACCTGCGAAATCAGGCAGCAGGCTTTGACCAAATAGCACACCATATACTGAAAAGTGTGCTACTTTAGTTTTGCACTGGTGGTGATTGTTTTAGACCATGCTGTTTAGAAAGTAGTATGTTTTGAGACACAGCTTTTCAGATCAATGGCTGAAACAGCGTCTCTGCACTGTGCAGCCTCATTTAGTGAGTTTTTTATATAAACCCATTTTATGTGCTGAATTATTGCATGTATACTGTAAATCGTTTATATACTTTTATTTCCTTTGCCTCTTTCTCTAAATGCCTTACAGTTTAATCCTGAATATACTGTAGTTGATTCCTTCTTTTCTGTCTTGCCAAGTGATTTGCAAGTGTTGTGTTTTGTTTCCACCAGTGTACCCCATAAGTACTCCGGAACCACTGGTGCTTCTTACCCCACCGCGGTGCCTCACAGCCAACCGGACACAGCAGGGTGTACTGTTGACGTGGCTTCCTCCGGCCAACCACACTTCACCTGTAGATCGTTACATTATTGAGTTCCGTCTGGGAGAGAGGTGGGAAGTCCTGGACGACCTCATTCCAGCAGACGAGACCGAGATCTTGGCTAGAGACCTCATTCCGGTCAGATTTAAGTATTAAGTATATATAAATACATATGCCCAAAAGTATGTGGACACTGCTTGTTGGACATCCCATCTCAAAACCACAAGCATTAAAATAAAGAACCTGCGCCTGTACTTTTGTGGCCGTCACAGACCACATTCATCTGACGAGGCTGTCTACAATATTTTAAAGCATGTCTGTGGGAATTCTTGCCCATTCAGTCAGGATAACAATTGTGAGAGGAGGGACTGATTTAACTAGAATCAGTGTTCTAATTCATCCCAAAGCTGGAACATATAGTTTGTTAATTAAATGTATACACCTATAGCTGAAACTCATAAATTAAAAGGGGTGTCCACATACTTTCTGCCATATAATGTATTAAAGTTTTAATAACCTGAATGAAATAAGGGATGTTGTTTTGCATTGACATAATTCTGAGTAACTGGTTGGGTTCTGCTTTAAATGAAGAATTTTCTTAAATGTTTATGGTTAAAATATTGGAAAATGAATAAGGAACCAGATTTTTTTGGGACACTGCTCTCTGGGTTTGAATAGCAGTGCTATTGGCTGGCCGGGTTTCTACACAGACATGATTGTTACGTCTGAGAAGGGGGGTGTCCCCTTCCGGGTAAAACCAGACCCACCACAACCCTGACCAGGATAAAGCACCTGATGAAAATGAAATGAATTGAAATGTACTAGCAATGGGAATGAAGTGGCATTCTTAGGCCACTAATAGTTCCAACCTACACCCTGTTAACCCACTTTGAATGTTCCTCTAGGACTCGTGGTACGAGTTCCGCGCCCTGGCTGTCATGGATGATCTCATTAGTGAAAGCAGTAATGTAGTGGGAGTGTCAAGCACAGGTGAGAATTTTTAAAAGCTATTTTTGACCCCGTAATTTCACAGCTCGAACCACGTGGCGCTTCATTTCCCCCTGCTGATTATCACAGTGTGCTAAAGTAGTTCGCTTCTCTTCTCTGCTTTGTGTATGTTCAGTAGCAAAATATAAAGACTACTCCAGCTTTTATCAGTCACGCTGTCTGTAGCGTAGGCAAAAAATACCATGAGCAATGATTTTGACACATTTTACTACAGTTGACACCCAACCATGAGCTTGTTTGGCATCTTAATTTAAAACCCTGGGCATTAGTATGAGGTGGTCGTCCCTCTTTTGTAGCTGTAACACCCTCCAGTCTTTTGGAAAGGCTTTGCACAATAATTTTGGGAAACATCTGTTGACACAGGTTCCCATACATCAGCATAGCATTTGTGAGGTCAGGCAGTGATGTCGGACAAAAAGGATTGACTTGCCGTGTTTTTTTTTTTACCCCAAATGAGTTCAGTGGAATTGAGGTCAGGCTCTGTGTAGGCAGTTGGAGTTAGTTCGCCCCATTTATTAAACCATGTTTTATGGAGCTTAATTTTTTGCACAGGAGGACCACAGGGGCACCACAGGGGGCAGTAATCCTAAAACAGGAAAAACATTCCCAAATGTTTGTCAGAAAGTTGAAAGCAAGTGGAAGCAATGTTTCTTTATCATTTTAAAACATTTTCAGCAGTGGATGTGGCTTAAACACCTAAATTCAATAATTATAATGGGTGACCACATACTTTTGGCTATATAGTGTACCATTTTTAAGAAAATGAATTAAATGAAAGATAAAAAGTTTTAATTGTTATTGTATGTGGGGTTTAATAAACTTGTTGCTGCATCCCAAAGCACATACTATTGTAATGAAACTATGTCTGGCCTGCCATCATTTCCCTTCACACTTCAATGATGTGTATTTTGAGTAAAATAATTCCTAGTTCTAGCACATATGTTACAGCTACAGAAAGTCTGGAGTATTCCTGGTCTGCTAAAGTGAAATAATCATACCGTAGATACTCTCTTGGCTGCTTTGTGAATAACTGCATGCTACCTGGCTGCCCTGCTTCCATCTTATTTCACGCTTTGCAGTGTGTCTCCTTTCTCAGATCCCTTCCCTCCCACAGAAATCTCTGATGAGGGGCTGGCCAGGCCAGTGGTAGCCGGGATTGTGGCTACCATCTGCTTTCTAGCCGCTGCCGTTTTGTTTAGCACGCTGGCCGCCTGCTTTGTCAACAAGCAGCACCGTCGCAAGCTCAAGCGCAAAAGAGGTGAGTGTGGATGAGCGAATGAGGAGAGGCCGAAATCCCAAAATATGTTTGTTTGATATGCTTTTAATAGCCAGTTGGTCCAAACATTAGGCTTGTCTTGTAACATGAAAAACCCAGTTTAAAAGAAGAAGACAGTAGGTAATATGTAAATAAAAGCACAAAGCAGTGATTTGTTATTTAATACTGATTTTTGTAAATATGAAGAAATTCCTTATTTGATGCCTGTAAAACATCCCTAAAACGTTGGGAAACTTTTGAAACTTTGGAAAACCATTTTCAGTACACAGTGTTTGTAACATTTGACTTGGAGCATGTACTTGAAGATAAATACATTTCTAGCTCGTCATCCAACTTAATTCAACATTTTGGCAATGTGAAACACATTTAGTGACACGTACACCTTAATGAATCAATGCCTTGCATCTCCTATAGTGGAGCTTTTGTTTTTATTGTAGTTTTTTGTTGTAGTGCTTTGATTTTGGAGCGTGTTTTACTTTGTTTGTTTGTTTTATTGGGATTTTAAAGTCATGTTTTACACTTTGGTTACATTCATGACAGGAACGGTAGTTACTCATTACACAAGGTTCATCAGTTAACACAAGGTTATATCGAACACAGTCATGGACAATTTTGTATCTCCAATTCACCTCACTTGCACATCTTTGGACTGTGGGAGGAAACTGGAGCTCCCAGAGGAACCGTACCGCCCTGTTTTACTTTGTACCTCAGACATTATTATTATTATTAATCATTAATCTATGATTTATTTATTATTATTCATTAATCATTACACACTGATACACATGTCGACTCATTTATATGAATTCCTGCATTATAATATCTTGTTGCATACGAACAGCTTCTTGTGGTGGAACTATATTTCCTTTGGAAATTATATTTTCTTTTGTTTTTCTTAATCTTTTTTTCCTTAATCAATCTTTGCAACAACAAAAAAAAAAGAAATGCTGTGTGCTATTGTGAATAAAATTATGGTTGTACAATAATCTTCGGGTCGGGTCTGCGATGAAATCCCAGCCGTGATGTTATTTGTAATATATGTACTGTAGTTATGTATTTTTTGTAATGTTCTTTTTGTGTTTTAGATCCTCCTCTGTCTATAACCCACACCAGAAAAAGTGTCGAGTCTCCGTAAGTATCTGTGCATGGTAACGTATATCATACTTTGCACTTTAGCCTATCTGTTGATTCCCAGGATGCCATGAAAGAGGGGGCAGGAAATGCATGTATAGGACTAATGGCTGACCTACGCAGCTGCCCTCTTTACTTAAAGGAATGCATGAATGAGGATTTGAGTGGACTGAATGGCTGCTATTAATGCATCTGTGCTCACCTTTGCTTTTCGGGCAGCGAGATGCATTGATTTA
Source organism: Trichomycterus rosablanca (assembly GCF_030014385.1). Classification (NCBI taxonomy): domain Eukaryota; kingdom Metazoa; phylum Chordata; class Actinopteri; order Siluriformes; family Trichomycteridae; genus Trichomycterus; species Trichomycterus rosablanca. The sequence continues at coordinate 24,115,579 of NC_086007.1, forward strand.
CCATCACTAGTGATATTACACAGCTTTTATAGCCTGATCAATTATCAATAACAGCAGCTGGACAGACTATCAACATGCTAATACATGAGCCTGTGAGAACTGATGAGCGCAGGCATGGCTGTAGTAGCTCAATGTTCAAACGCTAGTTCAAAGTAGAGACTTTTTTAAACCCCCCCCCCTCCCCTAGAAGTCAAAAATACAAAATCTGTTTTGTCCCATTCTGATTCCATGAACGTTCTTGTAACTGTATACCATGTTTCCATCCCATCTTCATCCATGTTTGTTTGGAAGCCTGGTCAGGTCTGATGGCCACCTCTTGCCCCCCCTTTCTATTGTGTCTCTCACCGCAGGCCTCCTCTTACCCCCTTACCTGGCATTGAGCCCTACTGGGAAGAGCCAGACAGGAGCAGCTACAGGCCCCCATCCACCAGCCCTCAGTGAGTGCCTGCACCTGCACCTGTTTCTCAGCAGATGGCGCTAGCTTCGCCACTCTGCCCTAGCTGTGCATGTTTATTGTTATCATCTTGGTGCGGAGCTTTTACTGGTTCAAAAAAAACCATTGAAGACATTATTTTTACATTTACATTTTCGGCATTTTAGCAGATGCCTTTATCCAAAGTGACTTACAGTACTGTGACAGTATACAGTCTAAGCAATTGAGGGTTAAGGGCCTTGCTCAAGGGCCCAACAGCAGCAACCTGGCAGTGGTGGGGCTTGAACCAGCGACCTTCTGGTTACTAGTTAACTACCTTAACCGCTAGGGTACAATGTTATAATGCTACAACACTGTAAAAGTTATACATCGCTGCTCCTATGCTTTGATTCTTAAACAGTCTTAAGGTGGAATATCTCTGAAAGCTGAATAGCTGATTTGAAAAATAAATAAACAGCTGATAATAAGTAGCTGATTTATTGTTGCTGTATTTGACCTGACTTTGTCACTAAACAGTTTTTGTCATCTGATCTCATTGTGTTCTCTCTTCATGGTACATTGATACTCTCGACACAAGTGATTTCTCATCCTCTGTAAAAGTGATCTTGTACAGTTTGTCATCATTACTTAAAGTCCGGTTTATACTGTAGTTTTAATCTTTATATACACTCACTATGGTGCAACTGGATTGCAACACACACGTCTGTTTTTATAAATAAAAATCTATTTTTATTCTGCAATTAAATGTGATTCTTTATATTTTCAGGGGGCTAAAGTTTTCGTTATTATTATTAATTTTTATTTACATTTTCTTATGAAAATACATTGCTTTTTTATTGTATCTATCTTAGAAATAGTACATTAGTCTTATTTAGTCATAGTTATTTAAAATTCAAATTTAATCAGATTGTAGACCCCTGCCTGCCTGGATGTAGAAAGTAGGAAGATTCGGCTCACCTTGGAAGTAGCCAAAACAAAAATACTAGTAAAAAATGTTGAAATAAAAATAATTTTACAGTCTATAAAATGCTAACCTCTGCATATGTTTTGGTCCACAGGCTTTCCTCTGGGAAAATCAGTCCAGAGAGCATCGCTTCCTCTCTGACCAGTGTGGGCCCACATGGCCTTTATGTCAAGAAGCTGCCAAGCCCGCGAAAAGAAAAGGAACTGTCGCTGTACAAGCGAACCAAGCGAGCAATAACTGGCAAGAGGTACAGCGTGTCAAAACACGAGGCGGAGGTCACCACACCTATCGAACTGATCAGCCGTGGGCCGGACGGTCGCTTCGTCATGGAGCCGTTGGACACAGACATGTCACTTAAGTCACGACGCATTGAAGGCTTCCCCTTCGTAGAGGAGTCAGACCTATATCCTGAGTTCAGACAGTCGGACGAGGAGAACGATGAGCCCGGGCCCCTTCCCCCAGTCATGGCCACGCTCAGACCTCAGATATCACCTGTGTCCTCAAGCCAGGAGTCCTACATGGCGCAACCCCCTGCCTACAGCCCCCGCTTCCACAGGCCCATGGAAGGTACGAGCATGTTGGAGGGTAATGGGCTACAGGCAACAGGGCAGAGCCGAGTATCCCACTTTCACAGAGTCTTTCCTCCGGGCCCTTTCTATGGCTATCTAGGTAGTGGCGCCGAGCTGGAGCTGCACCCTCCATTCTACACGGCAGACGTCAGCCCTCGCAGTTCAGCCATGTCCTCGTCCTCTCCGCCGTGCCCCACCGAGGGGCCATTCCGCCATCCCATCGCTTCTGGCCATGCCCTGCCAATGGCGCATGGTCCTCCCTCCTCACGCTCTACAGACACCTGGCAACCTCCTGAATTTCCTTTCCTGGGTCAGGAGGGTGCCTGTGTCGTTTTGCCACCACATCCTCCCCCTCATCTCCGCCGGGACCTGCCCGAACCGCCACCTTACCCATCCCGTGGCCACGCCCCCTCCAGCTCTGCGTTCCTGCGACTGGAGGCACTCCCTCCTCGAGGCCTAGTGGGCACACATGCAGCTATGCAACAGGCCCAGAGTTTAGGGCAGTTAAGACACACTGCCCATGGAATGGGTGTACCAGTGTTGCCTTATCCAGGCCGGGCAGGGAGCCCCAGTACGCTACGTAGCGAGAGCTCGGATGAGCCGTGGCTGAGTCCGAGGGCGGCACGCCGCCTGGATCTGGGTCTGCAGCAGGTGGTGCTGCAGCCGTCGCGTCTCTCACCTCTTACACAGACCCCTCCTAGCTCTCATGCTGGCTCACCCGACATTCTGGTGCGCCCGCCTCCACGACCGGGTGTTCTGCGCTCCTCGCGGTCACAGGAGATGCCAGAGAGCATTCGCCACATCACTTTCTCAAGGAGGTCCTTGTCCTCTTCTCCCACCACCTCTCCCACCCTGGGCTCAGGCTCCAGCCGCCTGCCAGGTCTGGGTTATGGTGCCCATGTGGCCTTTGCCACCGCAGCGGCCAGCTACCCATCTCAATCCCCCTCACCCCCGGCGGAGAGCAGCGATGCTTTCGGCCAGCTGCCATCTCAAAGGAGGACAGATGAGGAGATGCTGCCCTCAGAGCCCTCGTCAGGGTAGGTGAACTGCAACAATGGCGGCTCCAAAAACATGACCAAGCAATCACATTTTCATTACCCAGCCTGCAAAGCAACGCCTTCATACTTTTGCCATTTTTAATTAAAGTATTAATTGAACAATAGCCTTAACAGAAGCCTATGTTGAATTTAATAGGCCAGATTCTTTTGAGTTTTGTTATGTGATATAATTATATTACTTTTGCATTTTTGGTTTTGTTTTTTTGTTTTTTTGATGATGTCATGACTTTTCGTCTTTGTCCTCTAACGTGAGCTGACCACTTCACTTCATCCTCTTCAGCTTATGTCTCATCTCTCTTTCTCCCTTACCCCAACTGACTCAGCGCTTTCTCCATCAGGGTGGTCCTGTTGGGCTGCCATTCTTGCCAGGGATGCACCTTTACTCATCTCTTGCAACGCTCATCTCCATCTAGAGTAGTTACGGCTGATTTTTACACATTTTGTCCTTGCAGGCATTGGTAGTCTTACCTTCTTTGTTTTTGATTGATCTCAGCTATCTGGGCAGCATTGTTGTGACCAGGTCCTCTACACCATAATAGGTAAGGGTTGAGTCCATGTCTGAAAGGGGAGGGGTTAGCAGGCGGGGCCTTAAATCATTTCTCATTTAAAGGGGAATTATTTTTATATATAATTCTATATGTTATAAATAGGGATGCAAATTTTGCCAAATTCTACAACTCTACACCAGTTAGTAATCAACATTAACCAACAAGTGTGCAGCAAATTGTTAAAATATTATTATTAATAAACAAAAACACAGCCTAATATTAGTTAAAGTTAAACTAACCATTTATTGACATCACTAGAGTTTTTGAAACAAATGCTGATTGCTATTTGTCACTTTTGAGCTTGTTGCCATGGGATTAAGTAGACTGCACAGGCTATCCTAATAATAAGTATTTAAAACAGACACCCCATATTTTAAGGCTATTCCTGGCGGAAAGTATAACATGATCATGTAACAAGGTGAGCAGTGTCCTACCAGACCATTGTGCCATGTTCTAAAGATCCAAATCATTTTTGCTATCAAATACCTACAAATTCCTGCCCACTAACAAACATGGCACAACCTTATAGGTAATGACCTTACAAGATGATTTTAGTCTAAGTCTGACTGAATTTTGTGGGTGGCTTGGTCATCCCAGCGTCTGACTCTGTGGTTAATCCACTAATCCTGTTTGTTTCACTGGGATCAGTGGGATTGCTGTTTCTCATTTTATAATTCAGACCTGTTCACAATCAAATATATTGCTAAGAAGCTTTAAGAACCTGGTGACAATTTTTTTCCAAATTACAAAATCTTTCACCACAACAAGGTCTTGATTCTGTAAGCTGTGATTACAGAACTCTCGGCTGACCTTATTTGACTCCTGTCGCCTCAACACCTACGAGGGAAGTGGATAAAAGATGAGATGACAATAACCTCATATCCTTAAGCTCATGTGATACATCTATGATAAGTAACCCATAATCATTTAATACATGTATTTACTATTATAAAACTGATACCAATGGTTATGTCTTTAAAGAATAAAATGCTAGTAATAGGCTATACTGCTTTAGGAGATCAGTAATATAGACAGACTTTAACATTTTGGACTATAAAAGCTCAATGTTTGTTCTAGATAGATCACTTTATTAATCCCAGAGGGAAAGTCAAGCTTAATTCTCCTTAATTTGCAATCTATACAGTAGGTGTCTTAACTCAGATATTAGTTTTAATATAACTTGTGAGCTGTTTAATTTTTTTCATATTTTTAATATTTTTTGGCAAATTTATTTGGCAAAGTTTGCTCTACCAAGGTATAAAATATGATACTAGGGTGTATCCCACCCAAGGCTAACACACCATTGCTAAGTGTCTGAGCTGATCTTGGCGCTGGCATGAGTATGGGGGAGTCACATGGACCATATTCTATCTCTCTCTGTACAAATCCACGGAGAGGGAAACCCGGCATGTGACTGAAGGGGCTCATTTTTGGCAGCACTCCCTGGTCAGAACGGGGTTGTGCAAGCAGCAAGTAAAGGAATTGGAAATGACTAGATTGGGGGAAAATTGGGGTAATCTGTGAGTATTTTACACAAGTGGTGCTTTAGCCACAGACGAGCGTATTCCCCTTTAAACTTTTGTTCCATGTCCAAATCATGCATGCCTTCTTCAAATTTTTTCTCAACGGCAAATCAGTAACGGTGACCGTCTAACTAAAATCCTTGTGTCATTTGTACCAGTGTTTGGTTTCTTTTCTCTATGTTACAGTCATTTACTGGCCATTCTCCCCCTCCCTGCCATCTCTTCTCCTGTCAGCATGGTGAAGCCACACTGTTTGCTGTGTTCATGCTAACCAGAGTTGTGGGTGATGTGACTGTAGGACTTAGTGTGTCGGCCATGTCTCCCCCCCCCTCCTCTACTAATGCCTTTCGCCTTTCTCTCTCCACAGCCTCAGCAGCAGGAGACTCTCTCTATAAAACTTTGTGTGTCTGTGTCTTGTGAACCCATGACTTGTTGGCTGACTCTTCCTGTGTGGACGTTTTTTAGTTTTCGTGGTCTCCGTGTCGTGATAGTGGGATGGCATGTTCAATGAAAAATGCAAATTTACAAAAGGAGGCACTTTTACAGGAAGATCTGTTTAATGTGTGAACCGCAAACGTTTTACCGAGTGTCTGGGGTGTGACTAGGTTTTTATTATTACTCAAGGGATATTTCTTACAACAGGAGATTGCAGCATGAGGTAAAAATAGGATTATGCGATGCTAATGCTAAGACTGAATGACAAGTAAACTGATATTGAAAAGAATCTAACCTAATGAACTTGCTGCTAGGTACAAGGGCTTTAGGAGTAAAGCAGCTGTATGATTGTTTACTTTAATCATTGTTTTGTCTAAGTTTGTTTCTGGTAAGTTGTTTATTCAGTTGAGGGAATTTAGAAGCCAGAAACTCACTGAACTAAGTGAATTTGATTCAAAGATAAATTATAATTGTAATTTTTTACATTTTGGTCAAAACCGTCTATATTTAATACATTTAAGTTAGCATTTTCAAACCTATAGATGAGACTGGCTATGTCCAAAAGTGCATACTACCATGTAACAAAAGATCTTTAAATTTTACATATATTTGAAAAAGTTAATAGGCTTTTTTTTCTGCAGTAAGTGATCTGATTATTTATAGTTTAAGGTTAATGCACAAGATCATACATTTTACCACCCATAAATGTAAATGGTACAACCACACTATAAAAAAATATGAATTTTATAATTATTAACCACTACCGACATTGTTTACACTGAACTTTTTATGGTGTACATTGTAAATAGTGTTTTATTATACTTGTATTGTACTTATATACTTATTGTAACCGTTCAGGGCTCAAATCACCTGACAATTCTGGTACATTGAACCAGTTTACCCATAAGTTAAAAATTAAACATGTCCAGTGCTTCAAAACCTTGTCACTGCACCACAACAGTCACATATGCCTTCGTCATGAAACAACTTTATAGCAAAGATGTTAAGTCATTATGCTGTTAAATTATTCCAACTACATATTTTAGGGTAATGGTAATAATTATGATCGCCCAACTGATACGATATTCACTTCACCCTTAAAGGGTGCCCAGTGGTATTTAGAACATCACTAGCACCACGTTATGATGTAGTACGTTGAACTGTCCCATGCACCCAGGAGCCATATCCACCTTATACATGATGGACACCATTAACTATTATACACTATTATTTATTTACTATTAAACAAGATTCGTCTGACCAGGCAACCTTTTTTAAATACCTTCCAGCTCCAGTACCTGCATGTCCTTTGCAGTTTCTTTTGAAGGATTTAAATGTATATACATTCCAAGTCCTTAACCACAAAACAATACATCAGATGTAATTTTTCAAACGTGCCTTTACTTAAATTTAATTCATTTTTTGGCATCATCATGTGACTAACCCATGTGGAAAATAAGCCGACACATCATACAGAATTCTACTCTTCAAAATCACCTATTGTGCAGTTTTATTTTGTATTATTTAGTATTATGCAGTTTGGGACATAGCCTCTCTCTCACTGAGGACACTTTAGATCAGTCTGAACATGTGGGCACAGTGGCTCTATCTGTTGGCTCTGAAAGTAATGCTGCGTATTTTGCTTCTGCCCTCCTGTCTCGTAGGGAACCTCTAGGTGCGATGCGTGTGCCTGCCGGGTCTGAGAGCTTTGAAGCACTGTTTTATCATTGTATTAAAAAAGCCAAGAAAGTAGCTGCCAACATCAACAACAACTCCACATCCAAGAAAACCACAGGTGACTTTTCATCCAAGACACAGTCTACTGATGAGGATAAAATACTGTGGCTTTGGACACAATTTTGTACCTGTTTTATAGATCATGTGACCTTAAACACATGTTGCTAAGAGGTGCATACAGCCATGGACATGTTGTCAGTAGAATGGGTTTAAATTAATCAGTTTAACAAATTTCTGCCCAACTAGAGCTACTTTAGTGAACTATAATGAAAATATTAAGAACTATTTAAAAAGTTGTAGGTTGTTCTTTCCATGAGTTAAATTAACATGTAAATACTAAGCTGACTGAACTGGCATAAAGCACAACACTGTTTGACTCTAGAGCAGTTAGAATACATTTTCTAACACAGCTTGTTTATGAAATTACAGGGATTTTACCAGGAATTAAACCAAGAAGACTAAAAAGTCCCTTTAATTACCCAGATATGACCTATAAACCTAATTTGACAACCTAGTAGAAGTGCCCGATTTACGCTGTGTTAAAATGCCTTTTTTTTTTTTTTACCATACAATAACATTGCCCAATTTTTACCATGAAACCAATTATTCATGCAATAAATAAAGAAATAAATGCAAACTTAATATGTTTAATTGGGGACAAGGGGACAGTTAAACCCTAATAAATATTGGGGGCCCCCATATCAGCCCACCACTTGGTTCCTACACCCCCCAGGATGTATCAGCTGCTGAAGATAAATGATGGACTGAAGAATTACTCATTTTTCCTTTTCATTTCTTTATTTAGATGTATCTTCCTCTCAGACCCTGCAGCAACATGCATCTCAGGTACCCCAGCAAAGACAAGAGATCTCGCCCCCCACCGGGAGAAAGAGGGAGAAGCTCATCCGAAAATCCCCCTATCTGCACTTCTCTTCCATGCTGCGCTTTTCTTTGCCCATAGAAGACAGGAAAGCTCTTTTAACCAGTGTGAACTCCAAGACTCCACCCAGCTACGGCGCTTTGCTCTGACCAACCTGAATCTCGGCGGAGAATCACGTCACGTCACGTCTCATCCTGATCCATTACGACAGTGGAGATGCAGTCAGTATTGAATTGGATTGTCCTAAAGAAATATTCACTTTGGCACAATCTGCTACATACTCATGCGTTTTCTGTACACTTTTACGGGGTGCTTCAATAGACAAAGTGACAGAGATTACGGGAAAAAAAGAGAAATAAAAGAATCTTTCGGGACTTAATCTAATAACTTGCAGACAAAGTTAGGTTTTGTTTGTCTCAAGATAAATCCTAAGTGTGTTATTGTGTATATCGAGAAACCTGAAGAGCTCTAAACTGTTAAATGTCCCTCAGAAAAGTCTAACACAGGGTTTCTCTTTCTCCTCCTAAGAAATATACCTCAGAAAAAATCGATTCTGGCACACAGAGCACTTATTCCATCATTTGTGCAAGCGAACAGTATTTTATAATGAGTTCAGTAGCCTTTGTTGCCTGTTCCAGCAAAACTCAACTCAATACTTAGTATCACTTGTTCCACTATGAAGGCATCGATCCAGAATGAGAAACTGCAAAATTTCTGTTTGTATTATTCTTATTGTTATTATTTGTAGATGTCTTTATCTGCTCAACATGGAAAGGCATCTGATGCAAAGCACAGAAGATCAGACAAATTGTAAATTCCAACCAAGTCTTGGGAACACAATGCAATACTGGTCTGCTGCTATGTTCAGATCTGCAGTTATACACCTTTCTGAGGGATTTCTTACGTGCGTTGCTGTGTGCTCAATATAGCTCAGTTCTTCTCCGATCTTCTCCAGTCAGAAACGCAATGTAAAAAAATTATTTGTAGTCAACTCTCAACAGACACTTAGTGCTATTTTTTGATATACTGAATAGTCATTGTGGGGACTTAAACATAGTATACGAAACATAACTTTTGTACTTTTGGAGAAAATGTATAGTTACAGTGAAGAGTCAAAAATACTTTGGCATGTTGAAGGTGACAATAACATTAGACGCTAGTTTTTTTCTCCTAGAATATATAAAAGACTGCCTATTCCAAAAGGTTTTTGCTGTAATTAATGTTTAATTCATGTACAAATTCTCTTTTGTACATCTGGGAAAAACATCCTTGGGGAAATGTGTTCAGTTCAGGAACAAAAGTAACAAAAGTGAGTCATTCCATGATTAGAGTGTCATTTGAATTCAGAGCATTCGCTTTTCAGTGCTCACAATCATACTGTTCATATATCAATTAAAAGTATAGTTTTAACATTTAATGGTGGCATTGCAGGTAGTGTGGGTGCCACACAGCTCCGGGATTCAGGAGACCTTGGTCCCAATCTTGTCTTTCAGTAAATATAAAGTAAAATCTGTATATATACAGTCTTCCCTCAATATCCGCATGGGAAAGGGGGATACAAGAGCCACATAAATGCTGAAAAGTGCAAATAATTAAAAGCTAGTGCACCAGAGCTGACTTTTGAGCTTTGCTACTGGTAGGCTGGGCACCTATATGGACAACAATTAACTGCGGGTGGGATTGCCGGAGGGATTTCTTAAAACTGCTACAGTAACGACCTCTGCAGGCTGATTGATGGTGCCTGCATATAGATGGGGGATAGTGCGTGACTCTCAGCGCACAATACAAATCTCCATATGAACCCGCCACGTGCTGGTGAAAAGAAGCAGATGGGTACTGCACGTGTTGGAAGGGGCGTGTGTTAGTCTGGAGTGGAGGTCTGCTGCAGTAGAGGGGGTGAAATGCGATCAGGTAATTGAACATGACTAGATTGGAGGGAAAATTGGGGGAAAATAAAATTAAGCATTAAAAAATAATATAATAATAATAAGTAAAGGCCCACTTAACCCTTTATTACTTATACGTCCAATCATATTTAACACAAAACAAGTTCAGTACATATATTACATACGTGCAGTTTTTTGCACTCCAGCTCCTACAATACTCTCTTTCTATTCTTCTCCCACTTATAATGGCACCTTAACCAGACAGTAGGAGCTGCTTTTGCAGTGGCAACAGGTTGATTCCTAGTACAGCTTTTCTTCCCTCAGAAACAGCTGATGGCGCCTCTAGGACTTAAGACTCTAGACTTGGGTCTTGAGTCTAGACGATGGTGGGCAGGCTTATTAGACTGCTGTAAAACCCGAGCACCAAAACAGATAAGCTCACAGACGTTTTTATCCCACCTTTATTTAAAAACGTCATAAACCACTATTTATTTCAGTATTAGATTTGACTGCAGTGAGACTCTAATAATGGAATGGCTCAAATGTCAGTATATATATAACATTAATTTAAACTATATTTAATTATAAATTAAAAGGTTTTCAGTATTTCCTTGAGTCAAAAAATGTTAACGGTCTTAAAGTTCAACTAATGTAAGTATTTTACCATGGTGACTTGCACAAATGTACTTAGAAGTTGTGAAATGCATCGTTAGTCTAATGTTGAACTGTTTCATTCAGTTTGATAGAGATAATCAAGTATTAACTCCTAGGTTATATTATATATACACCAAGGCAGTTCTGTAAACTAGATATTGTGCAAACAAATGAACACAACATTTAACTTACCAATGAAAGCTAACATCAGTCTAATCACTAAATACCTACTTTCAAGTTGTATAGATTGCTTTATACCTGACAAAGTGAACTTAGTTTTTAGGACTTTTGTTAGGGGGAAATGAAACAAAAACTATTCTCATAATCTTGTTTTCCATCTGTTATGAGTCTTCATGAGTTAGAACAAATATTTGTGTCAATGAAGTACAACTGACCCATTTCTAATCGCCTAATTGCTTTATCATGTCTGGAGCTGACTAACAGTCTAAGTATGCGCTGGATTAGTTTAGCTCTAACCGATGATGAATGTATGGTTTCAACCGAACTTGTTTGACCTGTTTTTAAAGCCTGCTTTTGTTATTGATAACTGTTATTCTAATTATTTATTTGAACTGTTCAGTGACTCAGTAAATATTATTTTTCTCTAACTTTTACTAACATGTCCAGGATCAGTCAGGAACATGAAGGGAACCATGTGGAGAAGTAGGCTAATGAAGTACAATTGGTTCTTGGTGACACTTTACTTGAAGCTTGCATTATGAGCAAGTCAAGACAGATGTTTTATACTTCCATGAGTAGTTATGCATATAAATATGCAGATAATACAGAGAATATAACAGTTTTATATAAACCAATTTCAAAAAAGTTGGGACAGTAAGTAGAATGCAAGTAAAAACAGAAAGCATTGATTTTTAACTTTATTTTACTGGTGTTTATTTGATCTTAATCTATATCTTAATTTGATGCCACAGCACATTAAGACCAGGAATGCTGTGAAATGAACTAACAAGTCCAAGAAAAAATGAAACAGTCATGAGTGGTTTTATAACAACATTAACTCAATAGTAAGTTGTTTATGAATGGAAGGATTGGTCAAACTGTCAATTATTCACACTTCAAGTAAAGTGTTACTAAATTCTGAATAGAGAGATAAAAATATACAGTTGAAGTCAAATGTTTACGTACACATGTACGTGACATGTCAAGTTTTCTCTCAGCGTAAGTGGACAGTTTGGGTTTTTAATCCATATTAATGCCAGTTGTTTTGGAATGACATGTCCGATAAGCTCATGATCAGGTGTCCACATACTTCTGTTCCTTACAAGTATATGTAAACTTTCAACTGTATATTAGACTAAAATACATTAATGGCTGATTTGACTGCATGGAATGTAACAAAGGTGGCCAGATTGAACTTTTTCCAGCATACATCACAGTTTTAGCCTATTTAAGCTACGGTTCAGTAGTGGATATTCACACGGGGGAGTGTTTAACGTGGCTTATTGTACTAAAACGATGATCTAGGAACACCAAACTTATCTCACTACTCTCTACTGCTGAAATGATGAACCTGTGGTCAAAAAAGAAAGTAATAATGTTTACAATATGCTGTTTTGTTCCCATTTAAACCCACTGTAAGGGAAACAAAGCCTAAAGATTGATTTAACACAGTTTACAGCAGAAGTGTCCAGTCTGTAGAATGCCGGTTCGGCTAGAGTTTTTTTTACATGAGCAAAAGCACACTTTACAACCAACTTTTGTTGTCCTGTTTTGCTGGAACACACACCTGCAGCCACACTGCTGCTTTGGATAAAACTGACTCCTGTTCTACACCCTCCAGGCTATATAAGTTTAACCATTATCTACACTAAACCATCAACAGCAGTACTTAAGACCAGTAAAGTGAGAGAAGTTCAGTGTTCCTAGTTCATTGTTTTAGTTTTTTTCTTTTTCTGTGAAGTATTTCTGGAGTTTCCCCTCACACATCACCTCACCATGTAAAGCTTTTTTTCTGTATATCGTAGTAGATCCTCATAGTTACTCACCCAAGGACTTTTCCAGACCGTTCTGTCCATCACGTCGAAAACCAGTTCGACAAATACCACATGTTTACATTCTAGAGAAACCGCGTGAGGATGTAGGCACACCATCTGTATTCTGACTTGGTGCTATGTCTTTCTGAAACTCTTGTGGTGCTGTGTTCCACACCTAACTACTAATGTACAGTCTCTGAGTCTGTCTCAACTTTATTCTGCTCAAAGTAGCTCTATTGTTGTTTATTTCGTCGAGATCTTCTAGTGAGTAGGGTCGTAAGCAATAATACCATCTCATTCCGTGTCACGGTAGAAATGTAAAAAAAAGGCAGGTTTGGGCCAGAGGCATATTGATATCGAATCGTTAACGGATTCAGACATGATTGATGATGTTAAACAATTCTGAAGTTTTAAATGTGATCCTAGTCCTATGATAGGAGCAAATTTATTGTGTAACCAGGGTATAATGAGAAAAAGACACGTCCCATTGAGCTGGACAGGACCTAGTTATTGATTGCAATCAGTTACAAAAGACAGTTGAGGATTTAATGCAGTATTCTTGTTTGTACAGTGATTTGTACACGTCTATACTGACACAAAATTGTGTCTACATGCAGACAGGTATTCTTCAGATGATGCTCGATGGGATTTTAGTTCCTGCATGGAGACGTGGGGTAATAGGTCTCTCTTGTAGAATATAACTAATGCTGTACATGTAGACATGCCCCCTTTTTTGCTTGTTATAAAAAAGAGACTACTATTGAAGAGGGCTCATGCACAGGAATTATCATATCAGCTTTTAGATTGCCTGTATTTGCTTATTATGCTATTTTTTATGCTTTGTAATACTTTCATTTTTTGGGTACTGATTTTGCATAGGTCAGTTGGTCTTCTGCTTCATTGCTTTTCATGTTTACCAGCACTGAGAATTTAGAATGTATTATTACATTATGCACTAATTTATGACTGTTTTAAAATTAAACCTCATTTGGTAGAAATAGTCCTAATACTAAGCATAATTAACTGCATTTTTGTGCATTTTTAAAGTAGATTTGTGTTGGGTAGGCCTTGTTTATGCGTTACTTTATGTATACAGTTTCTGGGCTGATTTTTCACCTTAAAACCTGCAGTGTACTCATTACCTAGACTGTTCATGTGTTCACACACCAATAACAGACTTCCTTTTTGTTCTAGCTGAATGAACGAACGACCTGAGAGTCATTTGTAGGAAATCCGATTGATTTCAGGTATTACTCCTAAACAGTATGGTGCTGTACCAAAGCCTTATGTAAAATATGCTTCTACTGTTTTGTTTCACTGTTCTGCCACTGCTGTCAACACAACTGAACATTTCTCCAAGAAAATTGGGACTTGTTGCTAGCCAAACCGGTCACGGTAAAACTGCAGTGTGCCTCTTGATCCCACGTTTTGGAATATCACAAGTATCTCAGCATTAGCAAGGCACTTTTTAAAAAATTGCCACACGCCCAGTAAGAGTACGATTTGGTGCCTGGTGTGTCTTCTTTATGCCTGCTGCTAGGAATATGTGTAAATTGTGTCTCATATCTGTGTAACATTATCTCAGTCATTGTTATGAGCCTCCACTCTTCTACTCGTTTGGACTTTCAGGCAGCATCGCCGTTAGAGAAGAAGGATCATCTGCCAACAAAACAAAAGTTCTGATGAGCATCTAATCAAATTTCAGGCCTACAGCTATGTGGCAAAACAAAAATGCAATATCTTATCAAAAAGCTGCTCAGCTCCATCAGATGATGGTAGAGTAAGGTCTGTACGCTGCCTCAGATGGTCCAGTCGAGCTATTGTGATGTGGAGTGGTTCAGGTAGCATTGTTTACATCACCAAACGCCCAGACATGCACATTTAGCATTTTTTAAGTTGGCATTTCCAATGCTTTGTTCCATCTAATAACCCTCTCAAATTTTTGTATTTTGATATAATAAAAATACATGCGAGTGCAATTTGACGCCTGTGAGTGATTTGTTTAGGTCCTGCAATCTTTTCATTGTCTGCATGGATTTACCCCAGGTAATCTAGTTTTTATTAAACCTTAGTCTGTACGTGGGATAATGCACATTAAATTTAATAGTACAGCTGGTAAACGTCAAAGGATATGCCTGTGGGTTTTAATTGTCTACACACCAAGTATGCAAAACAACAAAAAAAAATAAAGGAATTGGATACTTCTTGTCTAGTATGCTGATCATTAAGACTGCCTCACATAAATCTGCCTCACTTCTACCTCTTAACCACAAGATGCTAGTATTGAGTTAGTTGACCAGAAAGGAACACATGCTTACACTAAAGTAAATGTACATGTACATCCCAGCATGATGGCTACTAATTCATTACAATAATAAAAACAGAATTATGGGCATCGCAGTAACACAACATGTAATTTTGGGTTATGTTCAATCCATTCTTTCTTCTCACTTTTCAAGAACATGCTGCTAAATTGATTGGCTTCTCTAAATTGCTGATAAAGTCCAGAGTGTTTTCTTGTATCCAGTGTTTCTGGATGGTTCTGGTCCCACTGCAAACCTGATCCAGATGAACCAGTTCATAGTTTGTCCTCCCTCAGACCACTGCTAGAGGATACTCATTAAAGCTCCCTGTAAAACTCTCCCCACAAGCCTTGATATTTGACTCAGTTGTCAGGCCGTATTAGGGTGACTTCCATAACCCCAAAAAGGAAAACATCAGACCCCAAAAAATAAAAGTGCTGGTAAACCAACCACTCAGAGCTATACGCTGTTTTTCGTTTTGGCATGTTGACATCATAAACAATTATTAAAACTAATAAGTAATTAACTAGCATTTCAGGGCTTGACGTTTTGCAATAAAGTCCACTGTTCCTCACGGAAAGTGGCGACTTTAAACCAATGACATACAAATAATTTCTTTTGACATGTTTGTATTATGATCATTACAAGCACCCGGGTTAGCTTCCAAAGGAGGACAAATACATGTCCGTCCAGACATTGTGCCGGACTTCGGACAGGCAGATAAAAAAAGATCCATCTACCCTAAAAACAGACGCATGGACACCAACGGCTGTATGATTTGGAACTACATTTGATTTGGCTCTAAATCACTCAGGTCTTTAGGCCTGCCTAGATCTGCTTTGCATTTTGGGTGTGGCCATGATGTTTTGGCTCATCAGTGTACATTAAATACAGAGCTGTAGTTAATACAACATTGTTATAACTATATGTTAAAATATGAAGATGAATGTTGGTGTTTGAGCTGTTTCTAATAGAATATTCTTTATTTATGAGCTTGTAAGTGTTGTTTTTGTGAATATGTCAATGCAGCTCGTCTGAAGAAATGAGTTTGACACCCTTGGTGCAGTTGTAGCCTAATGGTTAAGGTACTGGACTAGTATTCAGAAGGTTGCTGGTTCAAGCCCCACCCCTGCCAGGTTGCCACTGTTGGACCCTTAACCATCAAGTGCTTAGACAATATACTGTCACAGTACTGTAAGTCGGTTTGTATAAAAGCGTCTGCTAAATGCTGAAAATGTGAAAGTGGTGCAAATCGTGTCAGGTAAAGTGCACACTCGATCAAGCGATTACAGAGCGCGGATTGGGACAGAGCCTCTCTACTGTTTTGTAGGCTACGTCATCCGGCTCTGCTCTGAGCCACGCCCACCAGCGCGCGCCTCTGCCTGAGCCTGAGGTGACCGCAGTAACGGCTGCTCTGTGTGACTGAGCTGAACTCCAACGACTCTCTACTCGCTTCTTTATTATTAAATTATTACATTTAAAATACATTTATTGGCTTTATATTCTTATAATACGTGTTTTAAAGGAGGACAGAGATGGACGAGAGGCTAAACCGAAGCGTTGAGTGGTTAATTCAGTGGATTTAGAGAGACGCACTGCAATATGCGGCCACAGATAGGTGAGTTATTGATAATTGAATGATAGTATAAGAGGAAATGTGACTAATAATGTATAATTTCTGATGTTTTTATTATTATATTCATACCTGAAATGATATTCCCTGTCCTAATTAACATCTAATTTACATACAATTAGCATATTATTAACATATTACCTGGTGCAGGTAGGAATACAGGTACTGGGGGTACAGGTACACTTTTAGTGCATATATTCACTTTAATTATGCGGGTGATTCTTCAGTTGGGGGAACTTTTACGTCCCTAGGTTATAAATTTGTGTAAAAATACTTCATACTACATCAATATTTTGCTACTTTGGCCTTGTCCCCAACCCAGACTTTAAAACTTTTCTGCTCTAATAAAATGCTAAGAAGTGATCAAACTCATTATATAGTTTTATAATAACTTAAAAAGAATGTAAACAAAATGTTTTTTTTTTCATATTTGTACAACCTATGCATATTTTTGAGCAATATATTACTGTCCCCAGCATTATCGTCATTACCGCAACAGTGTACGGTTTCTGTAGGGAATCATTTGAAGGTAACGCTTGTTTATGTTGTAACCATGGAAACAAAGACTTGCAAGGAAGCACATGCCAGCCACGAGAGAAGATTGACATTTTAATGTGTGGAAATGTGAGTAATTTAATCATGTATTCCTCCTGATCATAGAGTATATTTATTCAGCGTCATTACCATTTACATCAGTATGGCAGTACTTTACCAAAAAAAAAAAAAAAGAAATTTACACATTATTTATATGTATTTTAAGTGCATCTTGTACTAGCTGTTGACTAGCTTTAGCAAATCCATGGCCTAGCTAGTTTTTTTCTTAAAAAAAGTAAAAATTGTCATTACCGCAACACGTCATTACTGACACATAATGACATTTTGCTATGCCACTTCGCAAATAAATATGAAATATTAAAATTCTATATAAGCTCAATTGTAGCCATCATTAAGTCTTTGCTCTAAAGCATGTAAGCATTATCTTGACATAATTAAAACTAAATTATTACTGATTTTATTTTTCAAAAGTTAAGATGGTAAAAAGAGCCCGCAATTGAAGAATCACCCATGCATGTTTTATACACGATATTCAAAATTGATGTACACATTATGGCAAAAAATTATGTGGACACCTGTCATTATTGAAGTCAGGTCTTTTAGCCACATTAAAGTATTCAGGGTGGCAGGGTGGCAGGGTGGCAGGGTGGCAGGGTGGCAGGGTGGCAGGGTGGGTAGCACTGTCGCCTCACAGCAAGAAGGTCCTGGGTTCGATCCCCAGGTGGGGCGATCCGGGTCTTTCTCTGTGGAGTTTGCATGTTCTCCCCGTGTCTGTGTGGGTTTCCCCCGGGAGCTCCGGTTTCCTCCCACAGTCCAAAGACGTGCAAGTGAGGTGAATTGGAGATACAAAATTGTTCATGACTGACTGTGTTTGACATTAAAACTTGACGTTAAAATCCTAATAAATAAATAAATAAATATTCAAACTTAATGTACACTATATCGCAAAACGTATGTGGCCACCTGTAATTATTAAAATCAGGTCTGGCTAACAGGTGGATTCAATAAAAGTATTCAGTTTTGTTACAGTTTGACCCTGTGAACTATGTGAGGTCCATAAAGGCATGGTTGCTTGGCATGGAGTTTGGTGGGAAGAAACTTCATTGGCATGAACACTCCATTATACATCTTCAAGATGAATCGGAATGTAGATTGCAAGCCAGGCCTTCTTGTATACCCTGTGCCCTTTTGACAGAATAGACACAAACTCTCATGGATACAAAACAATATTTTATGGAACGCTATTCCAGAACAGTGGAGGCTATTTAGGTACAAATAAAAAGCTAAATCCACTTTTATAGCTTTGGTTTTGTAATGGGATGTCCAAAATTAATTGCTTCATGTCCAGGGTGATGGTGGGTCGGATGTTATCCCAAAGAATTGGGTGCACACGCAGGGCAGGTTGGCAGTCTGTTGCACTTAGTTCCTCAGGGCCCAAGTGCAGTGTGGCATCCACTTTAACTGCAGTACTATTGTGTTTCTTAAAAGGCTTTAATGAAGTGACTAGTTTATAATGCTTATGTTCTTCTGCTAATGTTGCTTTTGGATGCAGTTTGAGATCCAGTAGTTTATGTGGCAATCACGGACAGACCATTTTTACATCCTTTAATGCAACTCTATAGTAATGCCCATGGTTTTGGAATGGGATGTCCAACACACTCGTGGTCAGGTGTCCACATACTTTTGGTCATATAGTGTATATGATCTGCAGAGTCTCACATTAATACGATGGCATGATGCAAAATATCTGAATATTTTTAGTTTTGAAAGTTTGTGCTCAAATCCGCATGAGGATTGTAATATTCAGTCTGTTTACCAGCACAACAGCCTCCTTGTTTGTGGTTTTAATCATTTCAATGGTGCTCTGGTGGCGCCAGCCCACCACCACTGAGATCCAGG
Organism: Trichomycterus rosablanca; assembly: GCF_030014385.1. Taxonomy (NCBI): domain Eukaryota; kingdom Metazoa; phylum Chordata; class Actinopteri; order Siluriformes; family Trichomycteridae; genus Trichomycterus; species Trichomycterus rosablanca. The sequence goes on from NC_086007.1 coordinate 24,134,650, forward strand.
TTCGAATCTGCGTCAGGGATGGCGTCCGATGTAAAACTGCACCAAATCAGGTATGCAGACCCATTATGTGGACCAAAATCTGAAGTGGCAATAGAAAAAAGTTCCAGATGATAAACAGAAGATGGTGAACAGAACTTGGAAGACAGAGTATAAGGATGTAGTGAAGAAAGTCTTGTTGCCTAGCAACTAAACATTCATCAGCTTCTATAGGATCGCATACAGTGATGACAGATGATCTTCCACCAGCCATGAAGCAGCATGATGTTCCCCCAGGATTGGGAGTCTTTTAAGTAAATCAGAAGAATATTTAATAGAGTTAAAGCAGAAAGTCTCTGATTCACATTCAGGGCAGAATGAATAAACACAAGGCTAAAATATTCATTTATTCTTAAGGCAAACATGCTGACTAGGTAAAAATTCATACATGTATTTAAGCTTTTATCAGATAAAAGCTAAATTCTGCTGAGTCAGACACAGTTTGTTCACATGATCTTAGTCAGCAAAATCACCTGCCTGTTTAAAACAGAACTGCAGAGGACTGAGTGTCCTATTTTTCTTCTAACCACCAAATCTGTCACTTAGTGACAGAAATTTCAGGCTAAATCTCACTAGGTGTGAAAATAAAACAAGTATGTTTGGCTGCAAAAAGTCTGTATAAAATTATTTTTTTTAAAAAGCACAAGAAATTTGAATCCCATATAAGGTAAGATATCCTTTATTTGTCATATATACATATACTAACATACAGTACGGCGAAATTCTTTCTTGGCGTATCCCAGTTTGGAAGCTGGGGTCAGAGCGCAGGGTCAGCCATCGTACGGCGCCCCTGGAGCAGACAGGGTTAAGGGCCTTGCTCAAGGACTCAACAGTGGCTGCATAGCAGAACCTGGATTTGAACCGCCAATCTTCCGGTATATAGCCCAAAGCTCCACCCACTAGGTTACCACTGTCCCATTAATCAGCCTACATTAATCAGCCAAACCATCAGGACCACCTGGCTAACATGCTGTCAAAACAGCACTGACCTGCTAACACATGGACTCCTCAGGACTTCTGAAGCTGTCCTATTGTATCTGGTTCCAGGATGACAAGGACCAGCATGTCATAGAGTGCATCCTGGAGCCATCTTTTACTCGGGAACAACACACATGTGCCCGGCCCTCCGCTTGAAATAACTAAAATTCGTCAGACAAGGATGCTTTCTTCTGTCCAGTTCTAATGCTCATGTGCCCAGTGTAGGTGCCCTCGGCAGTGGACAAGAGTTAGCGGGGACACTTTGTCTGGCAGGCGCTCGGGTGGCGCGGCAATCTACAAACAAAAATTACAAATAAAATAGCTAAAAAAAAGAGAATGTCTTAGGCATCAATATTATCATCAGAAAATAGCACAACTGGAATATGAGGTGACCTTGAAAATGTCTAGTAGTTAATAAATCAGACTAAGTAATGAACCCTGTTGCTTTAAGTGCACACACACATAATCTGATTAATCCGCAATACATCATGTCGGCGAATGCAAAAACCACCACACGCGCTACATGCCATCGCTTAGAGTGGGTTAACGTCTAGCCATTCCGCTAGCCAAGGTTAAAGCTTTATTCGGTACCGAGCACCAATCTGCTCTCCTCCCTCCCCCGGCAGACAGGCAGCTGCTGAGGTGAAGCATGATCATGGAGGCAGGCAGCGACTCCGCTGCAGCACCGTACAGAGCAGCTTCAGCACCTTCAGGAGACACGGCCGCTCCAGATCCCCTTCAGAGGTGAGTCACGGATTCCCTGGCCTCTCCGATTTGCTTCGTGTCATTGTGGAGGATTATGATTAGTCATGGGTGTGTGTATGCGCTTGTCAGGGATTTTAAAGGGCTAGATGAGGAACGCTGTTCTAATCTGTATATGCTGCAAGAGCCTGCATGAGCCGTACGTTGTGGATGGGAAGTTGCATACGACATGTGACTGGGATTATATTTATGGAACCATCTATATTACGTATATTCGCTATGTTGTATTTCGGTCATTTCTGTAACAATGTCTTTATAAATATGGCAAGTTACATGAAATAAACCACCAGGAATCACGTAACATTAATTAAAATGTTTTTTTTTCATTCATTGAATTTCATCTCCCCATTTTACTACAGCTTTATCCTCGTCAGGGTCGTGTTTGATTCGATTTCCCTGGAATCACTGGGCACAATGTATTAACACACCCCGGACATGACACCAATCCATCACTGGGCCTCAGCCACCGCCTCCTTAGACATAGCCAATCATGTCTGTATGTAAAAGCCAATATGTGTAGTTTCTAGTGTAGTTATTCTACCAGCTTAGTGCCGGTTTAGGAATATTTCTGTCCTGTCAGTGACTTTAAATTCACAAAAGATTATTCTGTCTGATTGTGTGATGTTAGATTTGAATACAGTATGTACTTGTTACTTTAAGTTTCAGTTTGAGTTTCTGCATTCGTTTTCAGAACACAGAGTTTCATCAACCTTTGTGCTCATCTCTAGAGACAACAGCGACAAAACCACCCTCCACAACTCACATTGTTCAAACTTCAGTCTTTCATTTAATCTTTTTTGGGCACAATAAAAGCCTGGTAGGAGCACAAAGCCTCTCGGACTCACCTTACCCGCCCCACGCAGCTGCTCACATTTCAAGTTACTGTTTAAGCCGGTTCTTTATGTTGGCTTTTCAGTTGTGAATAACTGACTAAAGTGACGCTTTTGTTCACTGCTGAAATGCACTTGCTTTTTATGCTGTTAATCAGCGAGGTTTAGAGTACGCTACACGGCCAAAAATATGTGAACAACCATAGGGCATGCTTGGTGTGCAAGAACTCCAGACTTCAAACCTGTTGAACAGCTCTGGGATGAATTAGTACTTTAGTGACTCTTTAAGAACTTGACTGCCCTGTCAGTGACTTATATTTGGCAAAAGATTGTCATTCTGAAGTCATTATTTTGAATACATCTTTTAGAGTATTTGGTTTTACAAAATGGTACGCCTTAGCAGTATTAAAAGGGCAACTATGTTGGATTGGGTTGTGGTCAGGCTGAATGGATCGGGCCAGTCATGTAATGCTCATAGCAAACCATTTTTATCTACATTGAATTTTTGTGCATTTACATTTAGCTTCTTTAATCCAAAGCGACTTACAGTGACAGTATGTATTGTCTAAGGTTAAGGGCCTGGGCTTGAACCAGCAAGCTTTCGATTACTAGTCCAGTACCTTAACCACTAGGCTACAACTGCCCTCCAGCCAGCATGCTTTATCAAACTGGTGCCACAATGTATTAGCCTACATTTAACAGTTCTTCACTGGAAGAATCATACACTAGACTTTTGGCCTCTGTGGCTAAGAACCTCTGATCTAGGATGATAAACTCTAATTACTCATATTATGCTTTTTATTTGTAAAATCATACAGCGCTAGGTGGCAAGTGGTCTGTTACACTAGAGATACAAGTTTAAATCTCAGTGGTGCTATCAGCTGGACGTCTGCAGGGATATTATTGGCTATGTCTGAAGAGGGGGTGACCAAAGCCCCGTGATGGGGTGGCGCCCTCTCAACTTTTCGATTGATAGCCCTAAGCTCTACCCATTACATTTACATTTTTGACATTTAGCGGACGCTTTTATCCAAAGTGACTTACAGCAAGGGCCTTGCTCAAGAGCCCAACAGTGGCAACCTGCCAGTGTTGGGGTTTGAACCAGCAGCCTTCTGCTTACCAGTCCAGTACCTTAACCACTAGGCTACAACTGTCATTTCTGTATGTAGACGCCTGAACCAGCCCTGAATCCCAGCGATAGAGGGCTAGCGCCAAATTGGTATTTTAATCATTTAAATATTGCAATAGTTTGTAGTTTATATAATTTTAATTCAAGATTTAAGGAGTATATTTCTCCAAGTATGGCCAATAGTATCAAAACTTTAGATGTCAGCTTATATTTTGTTTGTTTGTGTGTCTTTGCATTTACGTAGGCCATAACATAGAAAGATTTTCATTGGTCATACGGTGCAGCCCTAATAATCACAATATCCTCCCGGTTAACCTGCATAATGTTGTTTTGCATATCGATTCATCCACAGCCTCGGAATTTGAATATGTCCTCTTCTTGTGTCATGCATTATCACCATGTTCCTCTAAATCAGAAGGTCAAACACATCAGGTTCTTTCCTTCCACATTCTGTTGTGCCATTTTAAAGGTAAGGTGCATTTTTCAAACGCTTACCCTTTTTACTGTGTGTACGTGTATGTACCCAGCCCCCACTCACCGGAGGAGGAGGAGGATGTGCAGGAGAGGAGGCCGAAAGCTGGAGAAAGAGCCGGGTGGGAGGATGCCATCGCTCTTATGGTCAGTATCTGATGCACATTCTTCGTTCAGCATTATAAAACGGATAGTTCCGGTCCTAAAATCTGATTGGCTGAGCCGCGTTCGAAGCCGTTGTAAAATCCCCGATAAACGCACACCTATGACCACCTCACATCATTCCATATTATTACGCCACTGAAAACACTGTTAACGGACTACGTGATTTCGCGGAAGAATGCTTTTTGTAAGTGTTTTTGTAAATAAAAACATTTATTTATTGAACATTGTTGTATTTTATTATATTTTATGTTGACTGCTGTTTTTTAAAAATAAATTTAGCGCGTCCAATTTCATCCCATCTATCATCCTCTCATTAGTGCGGATTCCTGCTCCTGATTGGGGCTGACGAGGCCGTTCCACGCCTCCTCCGAAACGTGCACAGCCAATCGACCGTCTTATCACCCACACTTGACGAGTGTAGCGTGGCAGAGTACTGTGCACGGAGGATCACACACTCCGCCACACCCCCTCCCGTCTCCATACAGGCGCCACCAACCAGCCAGCAGAGGGCGCAACCGCCCCGTTCCTGAGAGAGCATCCCCTACGGTCTCAAGTCCCGCCCCCCACCCGGACAACAGGCCAATCGTTGTCCATAGCCGCCCAGCCTCGACCGTAAAGGCAGAGCTGGATTCGAAACGACGCTCCTTCGAAATCCAGCCCTGGTTGCAGCGTGTGTCTTTTTACCGCTGCGCCACCTGAGCGGCGTTGACCGCCGTTACATAAAAGCAATAAGTTACTCGAGACCATGCGTTACTGCTATGATTTTATCACGGGGAAGGTCGTTTTGACCTAAAACGTCTTTCCCCGCAGTAACGCACGGTCTCTCGTGGCTTATTGCTTTAATATACTCAAGCGTATAGAGCGCTGTGTAATAATGTGTTGGCGTGTTTGTGTTTGCATAGGCGAGGGATGCCACCGTCCTCCCTGAACTGTCAGCTGACTCGTCTCTTCGCTCATGCACCAGCACTGCTAGCATGAAGGTCAAGAACGTGAAAAAGTAAGAGCCCCTCATTTCAGCTGTTTTCACTCCATTATGCTACAGTTTTATTTGCAACAGTATATAGCAACAGTGTGCTGATGGGCTTTCTTCTTTATGCAGACTGTCTCTCTCCAAAAGCCATTTCCCTCGCCTGGCTGAGTGCGCACACTTCCACTATGAGAATGTCGACTTTGGCTCTGTGCAGGTGAGCCAAACAAATCAGGCTTGCTTTTAGTCCAGGAAAAAAAACCTGAGTAAAATGTGTGTTTAATAACCAAACCTCAGGGCGGCACGATGGGTAGCACTGCTGCCTCACAGCAAGAAGGTTCTGGGTTCGATGCCCAGGTGAAGGGGTTCGGGTCCTTTCTGTGTGAATGTTCTCCCCATGTGTGTGTGGGTTTCCTCTGGGATGGGGGTTGGGAATTGTTGGCTGAAACATCAAGGCCATTGGGAGGCAGTGTAGAGGTACACACATTAGCGGTACACGTTTCCCTTGGTACCTGTGCCCTTGTGTGGTCCCATGATCTATATTACTATATAGCAACAGTCACACTTGGCTATTCCTAATATTCCTAATATACTGTAGAAAAGGCTTCATGAAGCCAGCATGCAAAAACCATCAGTAAATAAAAAAGCCAGTGAAGATATTTGGTCCAGTGACATCACTGTGTCTGTATCAGGCAATGTAAGAACTGCTCACTCCCCAGTATATTCCCCTGACTGGCTTTCATAAAGCAGAATTCTCTCCCTGGATCCTAGCACTCCTCGATTTGAATCTCAGCTCTGCTACCAGCAGGCTGGGCGCCTACACGAACAACGATCGACTTGTTGCTTAAAGGGGGGGTGCCGGAGGGGGTTCTTCATAACTGATGCGATTACGACCCCTGCTGGCTGATTTATGGCGCCTGCACAGGGACGAGGGATAGTGTGTGATCAGGGTCTGGCTCTCTGTACACAAAGCTGATCCACATATTAACTCACCTCGTGCAGGGTGAAGCGATGGAGTCGTCTACTGCATACGTACCGGAGGGGGCGTGTGTCAGTCACGGGTCTCCTCAGTCAGAGTGGAGGTTAGCAGCAGTAGAGAGGAAGCGAAATGCAATTAAGTAATTAGATATGACTACATTGGGAGGAAAATTAAGGGACAAATGCAAAAAAAAAACATTAAACAGCCACATCTGAATTTAAAGTATAGCCGAATAGGAATGCCTTTTCTCTGAACACTTTGTGCATTGTGCTTGGGTAGCACAGCCGTCTATTATGCTTGCCCACCACCACTAAAAGCCGGGGTTTGAATCTCAAAGGTGCTATGGCCTGACGGGCGTCTACACAGACTTGATTGGCTGTATCTAGGAAGGGAAGGGGGTGGAAATGGTCGAAGCCCTGCAGTGGTCCAGGGTATTCCTGTCATGTACTCAGTGTTTCCTGGTGGAACCGGACCCGCCGTGACACTGACCAGGATAAAGCAGTTAATGCAAATAAATTGAGGGAAGAAAAAACTAGTTTGCATTTCTCCTCAGTCTCCAGTAGAGAGCAGTAGTTGTCTGTTCTTGTTGACTCAGAGCTTCTCATGTTCTCTGCAGGCTTTACAGCGTATTGATTCAGGATGCTGGTGCTGTGGTATCTGTTCTCTACATGTCGTGCATCATGGTGTAAGAACACAAGCAGATGATGAATAGATTTTTGTTCAATCCTCAAGTCTCGGTCCTGTAAGCTCTGCACACGTCCACCATGAGTGTGATGCTGCAGTATCCTGCACCAGCCATGAGTTACTAGTGCTAAGTGTGTCACACTGACATACTGCAGCACACACACACACACACACACTGTATTGCCGCATCAGAATGCACCACCACACACCCACTTCCATTACAATAATCAACAGGGGTACTCACGATACGCAAACCCTTCATGAAGCACACCCAGCCATTTCTTAGTAAAGGTCGTTCTTGAATAAATAAGCCACTACAACATTATTCCGGGCTGAAAAGATCAAGGGCATTCTGGACAAGCAGGGTTTTAACCAGTGTTTAATTTGTACTTGTTCTCTCAGGCTGCCGTCACAGCATGTTTTATTGGTGCAAGGCTAATTTAATCCACTTGGCGTCCAACCAGAAATTTAGGAATGAGTGGAAGGAGTGGAACGACCTTGTTTTTGTATTTTAAACACTATAGCACTCCAAGCCTATATTTAAGGCCCTACCTAATTACTGCTGTGAAGAATGCATCATGGACCGTGTAATATGCAATTTGCTGTGAAATTCAAAATGTAAGGTTTGTGTTTAGCGATTTAACATTTTTTATTCACATAGCGTTCAAGTGCCTCACGTTTACTGGTTAATTTGCACTATGAGGTGTCCTAGCAATCCTACAGCAATTCAGTTAGCAATCGCTTAGTCAAAATGTCCAAGAGGTACTATTGGGTAACTGAGTTTGGAAAATTCCCAACCAATTCTGTGGATTCAGGATAACAGGCCTTAGTCATGAAAGACATTCTAAAATTTTTCTGTTATTGGTACACCAGTGAGCCAAAACATTAGGACCATCCACCTTATATGCTGTCAAAACAGCTCTGACCCATCAAGACATTGACTCCCAAAGACATCTGAAGGAGTCCTGGGGTATTAGAGCCCTCAACCAATAAGAAGTACTGCTCCCAATCCAGCTTCTGTATTTATATGATTGATGTGTAAACTGTGATGCATTTAAAATACAGTGGGAAGTTTATAAAACTTCAGAGTTTAGATGAATAAGTATTGTAGTCAGTAGTGTAGAATTTTTAAGCGTTTGTGATACCTTATTAATTAAAAAATAAAAAAAATAATGCAAACTGGCTCAAGCATCTAATACGCTACCTGACCACTGTGGAGTGTTTTAGCTCTTGAGTTGGAATCTCAACAGTGCTACTGACCTGACCTGTTGTTCTACACAAAGTGTGACTCCCCAAATGAGAACCTGCTGCTGGTTGGTGAAAAGAAGCAGCCAGTCACTGCAGGCATGTTAGAGGGGGCGTGTCCAAGTCTGTGGCTCTTTAGGGAAAATAAATTTTATACTAACATTTAACAAGCCTCTAAAATGAAATGACAACTTACTTAGCTACGTTGTCTTACTCCTGTTAATTTTCTTTATAAGTAATTCAGTTTGGACGAGAAATAAATGCTCAGCATTGAGAACTATTTTACAGATGAAGACTTGATTACAAGCTGAAAGATCGTCAGATCAGAAGAGCCATGTCACAAAGGGATTTCTGATTTGTCCATAATATTAAGACAACAGTGTGATATTCAGAGTAATGTTACTGTTATAATCTGCCGTCTCAGTACCCTGTCTAGGTGTCGTTCTTTCTGTGATCATGTCAGAAATATGAGGTGCTGATTAGCTGGAACTCACAGATCCATCTCTCGGTGCTGTATCACTCATTTTGTGCTTTTTCAGCACTGCTGTCTGCTGGCCAGCTGAGCCGTGCTCAGTCCCACATCACCTCAGGAGGGGGGTGGGGGTAAACCAGTGCAGAAGAGGAGGAGTTGGAGACCGGTTTTGTCCTGGTTTTTAGTTGTAATGAGACACAGCAGCAGACACATCTAACCGCTGCATTACAGCGAACAGCATGGGAAACTTTTCCCTGATGGATGTGTGCTGCTTTTCAGACAGATCTGGATTCCTCTTACACAGAATAGGAGGGGCTGTGTTTGATGAGCCTGGGCTGTTTGAACTGCTGTGACTGTGGGGAGTGTTTACAGAGTGGGACAGTTCAGGTGTTTACCAAAGCATTCAGCACGGAGCTGAATAAAGCAGGATGGGCTGATAAAATCATTCAGGCTCCATTGTGGTGAGGATTGAATAGTGTTCTCTTTTCGTGTGGTAGATGTATGGAAAGTAGTGCTGGAATGTGTAAATAAGTGTTGTATCTTGTATGATGAAGGATTGGCACTCTGTCCAGGGTTTGTTTTTGTTTTCACCAGACCCATCGTGACCCTGACCTAGATGAATTGGTTGGAGATAATGAATGTATATATAAATTATGCATGAGGACTCAGGATGTCTTGAAGGATGTGTTGAATAGCCAGTTGCTTTTTTCCCATAAAGCACTGTTTAGTTTTGTTATTAAATAGAGAAACGGTTTGTCATGTAAGAATTTGAATCATCTGACAGTTTTGTTAAGAACATTGTTAAGAACATTCTTCTATAAAACTCATGAATGATGCAGTCGGTTGCCAGGTATTGTCGTTCTCATTTAGAGATGTGCGAATAAGCTCTGTAAAGGCTTGGAAAATTTACTAGTCCCAAATTACCTACAACTAGTAGGGTGGCTCGGTGGGTAGCACTGTCACCTCACAGCAAGAAGGTCCTGGGTTTAATTCCCAGGTGGAGCGGTCTGGGTCCTTTCTGTGTGGATTTTGCATGTTCTCCCCGTGTCTGTGTGGGTTTCCTCCCACAGTCTAAAGACATGCAATGAGGTGAATTGGAGATACAAAATTGTCCATGACTGCGTTTGACATTAAACTAATGTAACTACCTGTTCTGTCATGAATGTAACCAAAGTGTGTAAAACGTGACCTAATCCTAATAAATAAATACCTATAACTAGTAAAAATGACAATGTACTATTATGTCTAGTTTGTTTTATCTGAACATGTTTTTTTTCAGCAGGTTGTGCATACATTATAAGCATAAGGTATAGGAAATCTTATCTGACCTTCCTCTTCCTCAGACAATCATTGTCTGTTTAGCGCAGATTAAAGAATTTACTCAAAAAGGCCATATAGAATTGAGCTGCAGTGGTCCAGAAGCAGCATCAGTCAAGACGTCCAAAATGTAGTAAAAATCCTTCCCAGAACGTGGCAGCTGTTAGCCATGAAAAATACAAATTACTGCCAATGGTTTTGTAATAGAATGTCCAACTCATGGTCCAACAAGCACATGGTTCATGGTCAGATGTGAACATACCATTGTGTTTTCCTTAGCTTTAATAGGAATCATCTTTCTATGTTAACACAGGTTGCTGACATGGCTGTTCATGCACTAAGGTCTGGCCCTCGGACCATCCGGTTGAATCATTTCTCTCTATCTTTTTCTCTCTGCAGCTCACGCTGACCGAGGAGCAGAACGATCCATTGCTTAGCAGCCTCAACTCAAAGGAGCTGGTGTATTTTATCCAGATCTCTTGTCAGGTATTGCTGGTCTTATTTATTATTATAAAAATATCGTAAAATGATGAGTGTGCATGTGTGTGTGTGTGTGTGTGTGTGTGTGTGTGTGTGTGAAAGAGAGGGAGAGCTCTGTTGGTTTCCGTAACATAAATCTGAATAGCTGGGCTGTTATGCCAAGCTTTGCCATTGTGGTCGAAAGAGGAACTATAAACTCAGATCAAAAGGGCAAAACAACCAGTACACTTGTTGTTGTTCCAAGGAACAGCTGACAGTTCAAAGCACAACCTAATCAGTGTTTGTGTGGTCAAAAGGTTATGGACACCTGTCTGTTATCTCGCTGAACATCCCATTCCAAACGCATAGGCATTAACATAAATTTTAACTTTAACAGTCTCTTCTGGGAAGGATTTCTACAACATTTTGGCTTGTGTTTGTGGCCCACAATCAATTTTTCATGGTTTTAAAGAGATTACGGTCAGGGCTCTATGCAGGCCACTGAGGTTTTGTGAACAAGGGCACAGTAATGCTGGAACAATAAAACACCTTTCCTTAACTGTTGCCACATAGTTGGAACCACATAATTTACTTTATACTATCATAAAAATAATTTTAAAACACCTGAGCAATGGGTTGGGGCTAAAACAGCCGAACTTAGTAATTAGTAGGGTTATAATTAAGAGCATTTACATTTGCGGCATTTGGGAAACCTTTTTATCCAGATCGACCTAAAGTTCAAACAATTGAGGGTTAAGAGCCCTAATAATGGGCCCAACATTGACAGTTTGGTGGTGATGGGGCTAGAACAAGCAACCCTCTAATTACTAATCCAGTCCCTTAACCACTGAGCTACCACTACCCTATATGTTTAACATTTGTCATTTAAATCAGATTATTACTGGTGACCCACTTTCATTCTTTCATTCAAATTAATTTTTTGATGTGCACCAACATTGATGTCTGAACAATGTGTGGAAGTGCAAGTTAAAATGGGCAAAAAGGAAGTTTAAAATCCTCACAAAATGGAGTTCTTCAGATTTAAATGCTGGGTTATGACGCTGGGTTTAGTTCTTGGTTAGTCCATGTGCTTTACAGTAATTCTTTAATTCTCCAAAAACGTACAATTGGCTGAGCTTGGTTGGGACAACTACTTACCAGCCATGGCATAACTGTTTTTAATCAGTTATCAGGTATGATTCATATTCTTATTTTCATCATCAGTGTTAGTGCCAGACCTGACAAATGCTCTTTTGACTTAGGAAATTCATTCCTTCTTTTAGTTTCTGCACCCTGGCATTTTGTTCTGTTTTGGTTAACATGGACATTGTATCCTGCTAACTCCTGTATTATTCCTGTGTGTGTGTGTGTGTGTGTGTGTGTGTGTAGGGAAAGAAATGGATTGTAAGACGGTCGTATGAAGACTTCCGCGTCCTCGACAAGCACCTCCATCTCTGTATATATGACAGAAGGTTTTCTCATCTAACAGAGCTGCCCCGATTTGAGAGCCTTAAAGACACTGCAGGGGTAGCGCCATATCCCTCTTTACTTTATGCTCCCTAAATAACAGGTTTAATCCTAAGGCTGAGTGTATGGAAGTAAGCATTTTTAATACTTTTAATACTTGTAAGTTTGAATCGTAGCTGTGCTACCGGCGTAGCTGGGCACCTAAACAGGCACGAGTGGCTGCTGCAAATGTGACTTCTGCAGGTGGGAAACTCACAGAGTAGCACATTATGCTCAGACAGGTAAAAAGGACAGTGGATGCCTAGTGGGTACAACTTTGGGCTAACGATCGCAAGGTTGTTGGTTTGAATCCTGGCTCTGCTGTGCAGCCACTGTTGGGCCAGTAAGCAAGGTCCTTAACCCTTTTGGCTGATCCCCCGGCTGATCTTACACTCTGATGCACAGCAAAAATAGTCATTGTACTGTAGAACCTTATATGTACTGTATATATGCCAAATAAAAGCATGCCGTATGTGATGTCTATAATCTAGGGCACCAGAGGAGGCAGAGGTGGATTTACAATCAGGGAATTGGAAACGACTAGATTTGGGATGAACCCAGATTCTGTTTGCTTCATGTTGTGTAATGTACAGCTGATTAAACACAACTGGTTGTGTATTCTTCATGCAGTGGGTGCTTTCACTAGCATTGATTTTTACTTTACACACCCAGCAAACACATAAAAACACATCAGACAGCAAATAGAGAGAAAACTTTTTTAATTAACTTACTTTCAAATCAGTTCTTCTGATTGTACTTAGGTCAGCTTGTTAACAAAATTAAGGTGATCATTATTTTTCGTCTGTCTGTCGTCTTGCTTCCTCAGCCACTTTCCCAGATGCTTACTGCCTACCTTTCCCGTCTTTCGACCATCGCTGACAACAAGATAAACTGCGGCCCTACGTTGACATGGATGGAGGTAGGGTGCGCAGCATTGGCTCATTGATTTTTACTCATCCATTAAGCTCAAAGCTCAGTCTTTCAATGAGCCTCTAGCAAATACATTCAGAGTGCTGTTTGGAAATGTGAGTTACAGACCAGTCTTGTGTGAAGATGCTGAAGAGACGCCCGTCGTCTCATGTAGCATTAGTCACTTGATGAACACAAAGCATCTTTGTTGCTGAATGAACTCGGATTTCACTCGCATAACACACCTGGTACACTAGGGAGTAACGTGCACCCATTATAGGTGCAGGTGGTTCAAATCTATTGTTATCAGAATGATTCCGAGTAGTACCTGAATTACTTTGAACTTGACAGAGTACATGGGCGAGGATTTTCATTTGCAATGGTTAAAGGTGGAATTGTTTGAACCTGAAAAAAAGAATGTGTATTTGTGAAAGTGCCTGGGATTTTTGTGAGATCCCTCAGTAAGTGAGATGAGAAGGCAGACTGAAATTGCTCCTGGCTCCCTTATGCTGAATAGACTTGCTTGGAGTAAAACACAAACAGCAAGATTTAGAATTTAAAACATTGTTTTATTATTATATAATCAGCATAACAATTTGAGTAAAATGTTTGACCTTAAACGATGATAGAATTTCAAAATATCTTGTATTGGAGTGCCAATCGGGTGGTACAGCAGTCTGTTATGCCAGGCCCCCACTGCTGCGATACAGCAGCTGTAACGAGTCAAGCTGGCTTAGCATTCAAGCTGGCATGGACTCAACAGTTTGTTCTGGGAGGGCATGGGCTGACCTCTAATACATATGAAGTCAGCCACATTATCTTTTTAAACAGCTGATGTAATAGGGCAGCTGAACATGTTCGGAGGAGAGCGCTGACTTGCCTTGAGAATCACAGAAAGCAGTGAGAAGAGCGCCAGCTTTGTTCTCTGAGACTTTTTGCTATATACCTGTATAGTTTTATCTGTCTAATAATTTTGATTGTTTTGTCTGTATCTTTATTTCACTCAGATTGATAATAAGGGAAACCATCTGCTGGTCCACGATGAGTCCTTTATAAATGTGCCAGCGGTCGCCGCTGCTCATGTCATAAAGCGCTACATAGCTCAGGCTGCTGACGAGCTCTCATTTGAGGTGATTTAGTCCCTTTAAGTCCAGGTTTTGTACTATTATTGGACCATTATTTGTTTATTTCTGTAAACCAATGCAGTGCAAAATGGTGTTTTTTAATGTTTAGGTTGGAGACATTGTTTCTGTCATTGATATGCCTCCCAAAGAAGACTCGGGCTGGTGGAGAGGGAAACATGGTTTTCAGGTTTGAGACACTTTATACCACTTTATTTCTCAGATGATCTGAAATCCACTAATGTACTAAACATTTGGTACTTCTACCATGCACAGATGAATGTGTGGGTATACAGTTACTAACTAAATCAGCATGGATGTCATGCATGGCGTGGAGCTCGACAATGTAGTAATGGAAATTGGATGAGAGAAGAGAGAGTATCCACTTATTTCTTTTTTTACTTGGACTGTTGACCTTCTTGCCTGTTTATCCTCTTTGCAGGTGGGATTTTTCCCCAGTGAGTGTGTGGAAATAATCAGTGAGAAAGTTTCACCAAATGTGACCAGTACATTAGCAAAACCAGGTAATGTGTGCCTTTGCTATTGAGAATATGTAAATAAAAGATGACCACTTGTAGGGTACACATATTCTGACCAAATGTTTCATGTTAAGGATTAAAACTGTACCTTGTGTATGTCTGAGAATCAGGTGTGGAACATTTAAGAGAAATTAGATAAATGTAATCCACCACAGAATTATAGATCTCGCTATATGGAGAGTGAAGTATAAGCTATTTTGTCACTCAGGTGGCATAGCGATAAAATACGCTAGCACACCAGAGCTGGGATTTCGAATACATCGTATTGAATCTCAGCTCTGCCATCCGGCTGGGCTGGGTGGCTATATGAACAACGTTTGGCTGTTGTTCATCCAGGGAGGGTGCCGGATAAGGACCTCAGAACTGGTGCAATTATGACCTCTGCTGGCTGGTTGATGGCGTCTGCACAGAGTAGAGGGACAATGTGATCAGGGTGTGGCTCTCTGTGCACAAGGCTGACTCCCATATAAACTCGCCTCGTGCAGGTGAAAAAGATGCAGTTAGCTACCGCTCATGTGTCGGAGGGTGCATGTGTCAGTTCACGCTCCACAATCGGGGCGGAGGTCGGCACCAGTAGAGAGGAAGCATGATGCAATTGGCTAGAAAATGGGAGAAAATGCATTAAAAAAGAATTAGCCATATATATGATGCCACAACAAGACATAATGTTCTTAAATATGTGGGACAAAAACTGGTCACATGACACTCTTGAGGGTTCAAATACTTTTTCGTTTTACTCTATTCCAGTGTCTGGTAAGCATGGGAAGCTGATCACATTTCTTCGTACTTATGTGAAGTCGAGGCCCACCAAACAAAAGCTTAAGCAAAGAGGGATACTGAGGGAAAGGGTGTTCGGCTGTGATCTCGGGGAACATCTACTGAACTCAGGCTCTGATGGTGAGGGAAGCACCGGAACCTTAAATTAGGAATCAATATCAAAACCAAAAGCATTACCTCACTAATGTTTTATTTTTAATCTTTCTGGTCCAGTCCCTCAGGTCATTAAGAGCTGCACTGAATTCATTGAAAAGCATGGGATCGTGGATGGAATTTACCGCTTGTCTGGGATCTCCTCCAACATCCAGAAACTGCGGTAACAAATCCCTTTTAATGAAAGCAATGATAGTTCAAAGGAATTGCGGTTTAAAACAAGAGAAGCTGAAATAACATTTGTTAGAATGTTTGACCCACTGGGAGAAAATGTACATTGGCAAAATCTGTTGAATCAGAAAGTGAAAATGGATCATTTATAATTATTCTCACTGTTCTGATAAGTAATAAGGTTCTGCTAGACTGGAAGATGCATAAACACATTTATATAATGTAAAAGATGGACATCGCAAAAGACCATCATATGGCAACAGTTTGTCTATCTGCCCTATTTTACTTTAACAGTGGTTAAGGCAGAAGTACCCTGGACAGGGTGCCAATCCATGGCAACGCTTCAGACGTCCCTCCCACCACCCTCCTCAGACAAAGCCAATCATGTCTGTGTAAACGCCCGGCCGGGCCGACAGCGCTGCTGAGATTCAAACCCGGATCTCAGTGACAGTGAGCTTTCGACCGATATTGTGGCGACCGGCTGGTCCACCGTTATAGTAAGGCGAGGGTAGGCGAGGGCAGAGCCCATGATGCCGTGCGGCCGCCGCCGAGGCATTTGTGGGGAATAAAAAGTGTGTTTTGTGGTTATTAAAGTGGTTTGCTTGTATGTAAATAGTTATAATCCAAATGCTGAAGCACGTAGTGCATTTTGTGTTCGTTGTGTACTTTGTGTTAGGTGGCAGGTGCACGTTCTGTGCTTGTTAAAGCTATTGTGGGAGTGGTCTGCCCACGTCAGATCTGACTTTTGTAATACAATGCAAGGGCAATTCTTAATAAAGAGCTACTGCTTCCCTATTAATCGCCGTCTGGCTGAAATACCTGAACCCAACAATCTCGACAGGTGTCCAAAAACATTGGCTGTACTACCTTGTTAAAAATACAGCTTATTTCACAATGTATTAATTACGGCTGCATCCTCTACTGTTTGTTAGGCATGAGTTTGATTCGGAGCACATTCCAGACCTCACTAAGGACACCTATATCCAGGACATCCACTCTGTAGGGTCCCTGTGCAAGCTGTACTTCCGAGAGCTTCCCAACCCTCTGCTCACCTACCAGCTCTATGACAAATTTTCAGTAAGCACAGACAGATGTTTTATTCATGAAGCTGCTGCACCGTACACATAAAACATCTACCCGACATTTGGACATCGGGTCCAGATGCATTATTAATACTAAAAACGTGACTGTTCATGTTTTTTTGTGTAAGTGTGCATGTGTGTACTTTTATAGGAAGCAGTGTCAGCAGCCACCGATGACGAAAGACTGGTGAAAATCCATGACGTCATTCAGCAGTTGCCACCTCCACACTACAGGTTAGTTTGGTGCACAGTACACTCTGCTGACAGAAGGTAGTACTGCAGTCTGTTCTGTTAACAGTACTGAAGCAAAAGTGGTATTAGGTAGATTTTTGCATTAATTACCCGTAAAATGTGATCTGATTCTTCATTATTTATTTGTAAAACTTCTGTACTAGATGTTTTATAGACTTTAACGTCTAGTTTTTAAAGATTCTTTTTATTCAATCATTATTATTTACTTTTTTAGAACTCTTGAGTTCCTTATGAGGCACTTGGCACATATGGCAGCCTTCAGTTATGTCACCAACATGCATTCCAAAAACCTGGCAATCGTCTGGGCTCCCAATCTCCTAAGGTAAGTTGTTTTATGCTGTTAATATACATTCAAAATTCAAGAAAACGCTGCTTTCCACTTTCTTAATAAGTTATAACTTTTCAGCAATACCTAGCTGCTCCTCTTTCGATTACCAGTTCCCTTGTCTTTAGAAGCCGTAACTAATCACCAGAACTTGCAAAAATTAAGCATAAACACAGAGGAAAAGGCGAGAACAAGGCGAGCCTCATGGCAAAACAAAGCTTATGACTAATGTAAACAAAGAGATGTTCACCGGCTAGCGGACAATTACTGAACTACTGGTCTTCACCGCTTCTCACGGGAATTTTAAATAATCAGGACCAGACATTCCGTTTTCCAGATTTTGTCCATTAAATCTGAAATCCATTAAATGGAGGTCCAATAAATCAAGGTTCCTCTGTTTTCCTCTGGTTCCTCTGTTTTATTTGGCTTTTTACTTCCAGTCCTACTCATCAGTCTACACTTAATCACCCAAAATGATTAAAAAATTGTTACAGTATGGATGGACTTTAAGGACTGTGTCCTATAAATTGTCTAATAAATTGGTGTGCGTGATGCAGTTTCTGACTTTCAGCATGCATACTGAGCACAAAGCTTGTGTAAATGCTTGTTTTACTAACGGTTCCTGTGCATCGTAGGTCTAAGCAAATCGAATCCGCCTGCTTCAGTGGCACGTCTGCCTTCATGGAGGTGCGCATTCAGTCGGTTGTGGTGGAGTTCATCCTTAATCATGTAGACGTACTCTTTAGCTCCAGACTCAGCACTCTGATTCGTGAGAGCTCAGGTACTGAAAATAAAAACGAATGCTTAATTCCACTCAGCTGCTGGACATGTGAATGTTTTAAGCATAATTAAGGTTAAGTAAACACATCTCTGTATCATGAATTAATTTACAGGCCACACCACTTTGTCCCGGCCCAAGTCTTTACTGGTGTGCTCACCGTCTACTAAGCTGCTGTCTCTGGAAGAGGCACAGGCCCGCACTCAGGCCCAGCTCTCCTCTCCTGTGTCTCCTGGAAGCAAGTACATCGAGGTGGGAGAAGGACCGGCTGCCCTACATGGCAAATTTCACACCATTATTGACCTTCCCCTGGACAGGTGTGCTCATTTGAGTTTATTGCATTACTGTTATAATACTATTACTTTTGTAGTATGATTTATTTGCATTGCTATTATGATATTTATGTATTATTGCATCTATCCCACTTTAGGTAGGTGTGTTGCAGACGTTAAACTCTAAATTGTTTGTATCTACAAAATACTATTAAGTGGATTAAAAAAACAATAGGTATCCTTTTTTGTACTTTTAATCGTTAATTCAAGGTTTTTGCGTATTTTTTATGCATTTTACCCCATTTTTTCTCCCAATTTAGCATAGCCAATCCACTGCTGGGGACCCCAACGGCGTCCAAGGAGGGTGTACCACTATTGGACTCCCTCTCTCTGACAGTGTTATAAATGAATTGCCCTGTTTTTGTGTAGGCAGACCATAATGATACATTATATAATGGCAGTGTGAACACGTGTGTGCTTTCAACAGTGTGAGAACAACAAATCAGAATGCAGACTGCAGACCAGACCTGGTGATGCAGTCTCACGGTGCTACCTTACTTGCACTCTTGTGGATGAATTGCAGCAAATGCCTGCAGTTATTTTCCTATTTGTTTGTCCTTTTTAATTAGACTAAATGATGTTTTATGCTCTCATAGAAAGAAGGCTCAAACCAAGGTAAAGAAATCTCCTGTGGCAAGCTGGCGTTCATTCTTCAGTATGGCAAAATCTACTACATCCAAGCGTAAAATGCGTCAGCACCCCAGTGAGCCTAGTGGAATAAAAACCATGGCTCTTCCAGGTAGGACATTTCTTGTATTACTTACCCACATTGTCTTTAAAACAACCAATAGTTCATGATCAGATAGAGACTTAACTTCTCTTAGGTGGTAGAGGAGATAACGGAACTCTACGGTCAGCCAAAAGTGAAGAATCTCTTTCCTCAAATCTTGAAGGTAAAATAAAATTCTGTTCATTTCAGTTGTTTGTGCCGTGTCTGTCCACTAAACATCTATTTGGATCCCTATTTTAGGTGGATCAGTGGTGTATCAATCACGCAGGCCTCGCTCCACCAGCGATGCCCTTTCCACCTCTTTCAACGAAGACCTGTTGAAACCCAGAGTCCATAAAGACTCACAGACAAGCTATAAAGACAGCAGGAAAGCCCAGGCTGTATCCATCACGTGTGTACCTGCACTGATATCCAGCCCGCAGTCGGCTGATGCAGATTTTGGCATAGCTCAGGGTCTGGACTGTGACCCAGCTTTGTTTCAGGGCAGTGCATTAGCTAGTGAAGGAAGAAAAAGAAGCACTAACCAAAAGGACAGAGGCACTTCCAGGGAATCGGGATCTTCAAACGAGGTCACCGGTCCCACTGGAGCGTCTGATTTCATTCCAAAGACCAGAGAAAATGCAAATGAAAGGCATTTAACTTCAGATAAGTTGATTACAGCGACTAAAGAGCCAGACTCCTCTGAGACGGCACCTGTGGGTCGCACCCAGAAACCTGAGGTAGATTCAGAGACAAAAGATCGGTCTGTTTCTTCCACTGAAGTAAAGCCATCTGTGGTCAAGGCCAGTACGTCTGCACAGGGCGAAGATCAGCACCAAAGGCCCTCTTCTCTACTTTCTGAAAGCCTGGATAAATCTACTGATGAGCAGGCCAGAACAGTGAAGCAAACAGAATCAGGTATGTTCATGATCCAAAGTGTTTTAGTCTTTATTAATGCGACCATCCTCTTTTTACCCTTATAATTAAGGCCCTACCTAATTCACAGCTGTGAAGAAATGAGCCTTTTCCTGTGTAATATGCAATTTGCTTTGAAAATCAAACTCTAATGTTCGCCATGTAACGTTTTTCATTCACATAGCATTTAAGTGTCTCACGTTTACTGGTTAATTTGCGCTATGAGGCGTCCTAGCAATCCTACAGCAATTCAGTTAGCAATCGATTAGTCAAAAAGTCCAAGATGTCTCAGTGTAAAGCAGCTAAAAACACGGCTCGGGTAACTGAGTTTGGAAAACTCCCAACCAATTCTGTGGAAGCGGGGTGGGTGTCAAAACACGGACGAGAATTTATGTCTTTGAGACCGTCACTGGATGTTTTAGGTTTACATTCAACTATTAAGGTAGCTGTGCTGTGTATTGTAGCTTCAGTTTATTCTATTATTTAATTTAATGACTGGTGCCATTCAAATCTCTGAATTGTTTATCTTGTTTGTGTTCTTCAATTCATGTTTCCTGTCTTCAGGTGCTGTGACATTTGACTGCACACCAGGCCTCGTGAGGTCCGTGTCTCTCATAACCTCCCAGCCGGCGGTAAAGAGCGCCGCCCGGATGCTGGCTCTGGCTCTGGCTGAATCAGCCCAACAAGCCACATCGCAGAGAAAGAGAGGTAGTTCCGAACCCCCCACTCCTATTTCTCCAGTTCATCTTCAGGACCCGCTTTCTATGTTGCTGTGGCCCTCACCGCTGTCCTTACAGCCTCAGAACTCGTCCACTAGTAAACAGGTAAAACCTTTGAGCACCATCTCTACCGGAAGCTACACGGATGCAGGCAGCCCACAGAGCACCCGTGCCTGCCACGGAAGTGAGAGTGGACTCAGCTGCTCCGATGGTGGTGGCGGATCTGCCGAAAGTCCTGAAACCGTTTTACCCTCCCAGGATGCATCTGCTGCAAAAGGACTAGATACTAAGCAGGCTCCCGAGAGCCACAAATCTGTTAAAGAAAATGTGCGCCATGTTGGAGTCGGTACTGATAACGGAAGTCCAGACGAAAGCTCAGAGGTGGAGCTCAATCAATTCCAGTTAAACAGTTCTGCATTGCATGGCTCCTCTGAACGTCAGTCAGCCTTGGCTGCTCTGCTCAGCAAGCAAGCTGCCAACGAGTCTAACTTTCGTGTCATACTAGCAGAAGCTTCCATGCCAGCGTCAGTCCATGACGTTCTCCCACATGCTCCAGTTTCTCCACAGACTGCACATTACCCAGGCAACCCCAGTGATAACATGCCGAGGACTTCGGGATACATTTTTCTTTCAAGTTCACTGGGACAGACGTGTCATTATCAGCCTGATTACATCCAACAGCAGCCCAAGATTCCTTTTAGGGATGTATACAACACCCTGGCACCAAGGACCATACACCAGTCTATTAAACACAAAAGTCAACGAAGAGACGACTACTATTCAAGTTGTTTTTATAGACACGGTGGCCCGAGATACCCCCCGATGGATGGTGCGTCCGTGTATCCCACTATCCGTAGGGTGCGCTCTATGCATGCACCACCAGATGACTCGTTTTTCTTCTCCCCACAATCATCCAACCAACACAATACTTTCCAGCGACCGGTTTCCTCAAATATTCACCACGTGCGACCGTACTTTGTGGATGGCAAAGTTCAGTACAGGTTCAAGCCCTATTCCGGAGCTCAACATAACCCGGATCAATATCCAACAAGCGGCCATGGGTACAGCCACTCCTACAGCCTGCGCAGGATGCCTTCTCATCCTGGTAGGGTTATAAGCGGGGGTGAGAGCCATCACAACCCCTGCGTCAACCTGCCTTTTAGCAGAGAGGGTAGTTTTGTAAACCAAGGCATCAATCCTTTGCCAAGGATGAAAACTGTTGCTCAGCATGAGGTAATGGATGCTGGTGTACAAGATCGACTTTTAAATCAGTCTGTCAGACAGAGGACTGCTGCGAAAAAGAAGCCACAAGATCCTAGTTTGCCCCTGCCCCATTTTCAGAAAGCGAGCCAGAGGTGGCAGGAAACAGTGCACACCAGGAACAAATCAGATTCAGGCAAAGATCTGCTCATTTCCACCGAAGGTGCTGATGGAAAATACAGAGTTACAATGGTGACACATTACTCACCGGAGCACCCACTATCCGACCCTGAGAGTTTAACTGCCACTGAGATGGGCGTGAAGAGGAGTGGGTACAGCACCAAACTCAAGCAGAGTCGTTCCATGCAGAACTACCCACAGCACATGCTGGAGTCTCAACCACTGCCGCCTAACCTGACTCTGCATAAAGAATACAGCTGCCCCGACTTCAAACACACCGACACCCAGATTCAAAGCCAGAACCAGCTGATCATGAGGAACTGTCCTAAAGAGGACTATCAGCACGTTTGGGTCAAGGACAGTGATCTACAAAGATTAGAGAGGTCACACAGCATGAAAACCCATCAACAACCCAGACATGTCAAAATGACTGTGGATCATGATCACAGATTATCATATCCCGCCCAGATCAGACAGAGGACTCGTAGCATGTTCGCACCATCTCGCACCAATTACATGGATTCTTATGTGCCTGTGCAGCCCAAAGGTCCTGTCATGTACCCAAACTATGGCTGTATGCCCCCTCATAGATCCAGACTGTACACCACAGATATAGGCACTGGAAGCTTTCTCCGTTCTAAACTTAGGTCTAAGACAGAAGTATACGCTGAATGACAGCCACTTGGTTGTGGGTTTTAATTATATTGGGAATTTTTTATGTTGGGAGTGTAAGAAAAACTTTTAAGACTTAAATGTGGTGTGAAATTTCAAGGGTCATTTAATGTCACACTACATAAAATGACACTCACAGAGCTTTGATTCATTAAATGAAGTGTAGGTGTAAAGAAAAATATCTGGTTGCTTTATCAATTATCACACATTTAATAATCATAGATTTTGATAAATGTGGCTCATATTTAAAAAGATTTCATTTTCAATGACCGCTTTGTCCCTGTCAGGGTGTGTCCGGTTCCTTTGGAATCACAGGGAGCAAAACAATTACACACCCAGCACAGGACACCAATCCATCATGTGACCTCAGCCATCCCACCCCTTCACCCTTTATTCCCAATCTAGTTGTTTACAGTTCTCAGATTGTAATAGCACCGCAGTCTGCCCTGACCAAGGAGTGCTGACCTCATGGACCACGGATAACCTCATGTTTTACACACTTTGGTTACATTAATTACAGAACAGGTAGTTACTGGTTACACAGGATTCATCAGTTCAGGTTTTACTATCGAACACAGTCATGGACAATTCTGTATCACTAAATCACCTCACTTGCACGTCTTTGTACTGTGGGAGGAAACCGGAGCTCCCGGAGGAAATCCACACAGAAAGGACCTGGACCGCTCCACCTGAGAATAGAACACAGGACCTTTTTGCTGTGAGGCGAAAGTGCTGCTTATACCCTGATGCTTTCCATATAACTAAAATATATCAGTGCTGCTTGCAACATCTTTAATTAAAAACAATTAGCATTTTCCTTCAAGCATTTTCAGGGAGTTCAAGTTCCAAACCAAAATTTGCTAGGCCATGCAAAAAGGCCATCTTCTTATTGTTGCTGTCTTGTTTCTTGTAGTGTTGATGGTTTTCGCCCAGTGTTTTCACGTGGTAAACAGGCCAGCCGCAACCCTGACCAGGATGGATCTGGTTGATAAAACTGGTTGACATTAAATATAAAATGATTTTATACACCTATTCGTTAGCAATGGGTATAGAGAGGCTTTAGCATACATGTGACTAAGACCAAAATCACTTAAATCCCCTACATACAGGGTTTTTATGCTGTAATACTTTACCAGTTTGTCATTTGTTTTTTTATTGTGTGCAAATTATTTTGGCAAGCAGATGGTCCAACTGTGACTCAAAACTGCAAACCATCACATCAATCTGCAAACTTTTCATTCCAGTTCATTACGTTCACTCAGTGAGACACTGATGTCTCATTTATGTCTATTACAGTGTAAAAAATGTCAATTAAAATAAATTATACACAAACACAATTGAGACAGAAGTTGGTAATGGCTTTAAAATATTATGTTAAAATATTAAATGTTTTTTTGCACTGAGCACTTTATTAGGTACACTTATTTAATACGTTCATTTATTGATTATTTTATAAGCTGCTCCTTATTAAATTGTAAAACCAAAGTGTAAAAACATGACCTTAAAATCCTAATAATGAAATAAACAAACAGATAGATGTACCTAATAAAGTGCCGTGAGTGAATGTAGTCCATGGATAAGGAAGCACTTTATCGTCCGGTCTCTGTTATGTAATAACTAGACATTTAAATAATAAAGAAAAAATTATTTAAAAATTTATTATTTCCCCAATTTAGAATTTTATTAAAGAACTAATATTAAAAGAACTGAGCTAGGGATTGACCCTGAAAAAAACAGGGTCAGGTGGCTGAATTGACCATTAAATGGTTACAAATAGAACTCTATTGTACATTTATATATTCATTTCGATCAAAGGAGTTGTCTCATTATTCACAGTGCAGTTGTGCATTATTCATGTTTGCTTATGTTGTTGAATCCTTTTTTTTTACATTGTACTTAAA
Source organism: Trichomycterus rosablanca (assembly GCF_030014385.1). Lineage (NCBI taxonomy): Eukaryota > Metazoa > Chordata > Actinopteri > Siluriformes > Trichomycteridae > Trichomycterus > Trichomycterus rosablanca. Next base: position 24,159,385 of record NC_086007.1, read on the forward strand.
GTCTTATTAAAGTTGTCTATTTAAAACAAGTGCTGTTCATTATTTCTATCTTGCAAAATATTTTAATGAATTTTTAAAGTGTTTTTTACAGTATTATTGCTTTCAGAGTTATCAACTATAACTACAGGAATTATACTGTATATATCATGTGCAGGTCACTGAAGTGTCTTTAAACTGAGCTTTTCGTCATGTCTTTATAGACCTTGCTTTGTGTTTGTGCACAGGGGCACAATCATGCTAGATAGGAAGGGACCTTCCCTAAACTGTTGCTGCCACATTGGAAGCATCTAATTTCCTTTATATAACTGATTTATTACACCTGTCTGTTAGCAATTGTTGTGCCATGAACTAAAAAATTAGAAGGGGTGTCCCAAAACATAGTGTGTGTGTGTGTTTATCTTGAGAATCTGCAGTGTATTATTTTAAAGAGCACGTACAACAGTTCATAGAGCTCATTTTAAAGTGCTGTAGCTGAATGATCCTGTTAAAACCTCCTCTTCAGTTGTTTTAATTCTAATGAACAGCAGAGGGCACCAAAGCAGTAGAAACGTTACACTTACTGCTGAATGTATTATTTCTTTATTAGGATTTATTTAACGTCATGTTTTACTCGTTTTTGTTACATTCATGACAGGACAGGTTACACAAGATTAATCAATTAACAAGTTTAATGTCCAACACAGTCGTGGACAATTTTGTATCCATAAATCACCTCACTTGCACGTCTTTGGACTGGGAAGAAACCCACACAGACACGTGGAGAACATGCAAACTCCACACAGAAAGGACCCATACTGCTCCACCTGGGAATCGAACCCAGACCCTTCTTGCTGTGAGGTGAAAGTGTTACCCACCGAGCCACCCTGCTGCTAAATAAATGTCATGTTTATTTTAAAACAGTGGAATAACAGTATTAAGATAACAAATGCACTGATAAAACAAAGCCCTGACTTTACTTATACCCTAATGCTTTCCATAGAACTAAAATATATCAGGTGGCGCATAGACACAGCGGGTAGTATACCTCACAGCTCCAGGGTCTTGTGGACCTGGGTTTAAACCTCACCCTCACCTCAGGTCATTGTCTGCGGTTCTCCTATTTGTGTACCTCAGGTAACCCTGAGGTAACCCCCACCTCCCAAAAACATGTAAAAGGTGCAGTAAGGATGTTAAACAGTAGCTCATTTCTTCTGTCCTTTCCTCATGGTGTAGTCTTACCTTAAATGTTGTGTGCCAGACCCACCATGAGTCTATAATTCGGGATGAAGTGGTTATTGACGAATGAAAATAAAAATGATTTCATTAACACTAATGCAGGATCTTTGTTGGATTGTTATATTTGGGTTTTTATAAAACACTACCCAGAACTGCAGAGTGAAGTAGGTTATATAGTTTTATACATGAAATGCTTTGAACTGACGGCAATTCATATAAAACATTGTTAATGAGCCACCTAAAGTGTTCCATCAAGCTGAGAGTCATAAAAATGAATTGATAAAACGCTCAGCCTAGAGAGAACCTCCTACAGACAGCCAGCTCAGATACAAACTGCAGTATGTTATACAGTGTTAAAATTTTGATCTGTGCACGGGCAAAGGGAGCGAGAAACCCAAAACCCTTGAATAAATCTTAATTTGCCAATTAAATTATGTATGACCTTAAAACTTTTACTACCTAAATTTCTGGCATGGTATCCATCCCACGTAACCTCTCATAGATGCATGGTGCATTCATGTTAAGGAAATTATTGTTAAAACCACTTGTTAAGGTCTTTTTAATTGGGCATATTTACAATCCCATTTCAATTCAACTTGGAACAGTAAGAAAAATGCTCATTCAAAATTTGACTGTGGTAACGTGTTTCAAAAAAAGTTGGGACAGGGGCCTGCTTACAATTGTGTTACATCATCTATTCAGTTTAACTGAGGACACAACAGTCCAGGATCTCTATTGTCATATACTGGCAGTTGTAGCCTAGTGGTTAAGGTACTGAACTAGTAATCAACAGGTCACTGGTTCAAGACCCATCACTTCCAAGTTGCCACTTTTGGGCCCTTGAGCAAGGCCCTTAACCCTAAATTGCTTAGACTGTATACTGTCACAGTAGTGTAAGTCGTAAGTGTAAATATTGCAGTTCACAATGAGCCACGTTTTCAACAAATTTAGGTAAAGAAATATTGATCTTTTATTTTTGCAGCACTGTGGTTTAACTTTGACACCATTGCATTTGTTTAATTGTCTTAATTTCCCAAGGCTACAAGGTTCCCACTGCTGGACTCACAATTTCGTTGATGGTTCTTATTTTTGAGGTTGTTATCTCATTAGTAAAGGCTCTTATATCAGTAAAGAAACAGGGGGAAACTTCATATTATTATTTATCCAACAAGCTTAGTTTTTAGTTTAGGTGCACATACATGAAAAATCTCTAGCCTGTGCCCTCTCTCTCTCTCTCTCTCTCTCTCTCTCTCTCCTCTCTCTTTTTTTCCGACAGCTTTCATCTCTGATTATACATTTGAGATTGGACCTCTGGCTCTGGTATATGCATGCTGATGGCTTCATTATGCACAAGAAGCTCTGATTTTCAGTTAAACTATTATCAGAACAGCCTGGCTGCATTTATACTAATTTACACCACCACAACTCATACATTACATCATTTACATTCATTCATTTTAACAGGAGCATTTAATAAACAAGAGTAAAGCCGTGCAATCTATAAGACAATCACAAGCTGTATTATGAGTCGCAGTGAAGAGCTCAGATACCTGATGCCACACTGTTATGTGAATCCACCTTTCTGGCACTCGGCAGAACAAGAATGAAGGAACTGCAAAAGATATTCAGATGTAAAGATTTGTCTTTCCAAACCAAACAAAGATCAGAAATGTCTAGACTGTGATCTTCTCCGTGGGTCTGTGTATGTGAAAGCTGGTGAATAAAAAAGCAGGACATGAAGAATTTTGATGCCTTTGAACTTGGTGCTGGTGAAGACTTCTGAGAGTCCTTAGATATCAAACAGACACAGAAATGGATCCTAGACCAAACCAAACCTCTCACTCGGTGTCTAAATAATTAAAGTAAAGTTTTATTTTGGATGTCATGAGAGGAACCAATTCATTTATTCAAGGCAACAATGCTTGGAAAAGTGTACAGGAGGGAGAGGACAGCCGACACTGAGAATCTACTGTGAATATTAGTAGGCTTTTTTGGATGGAGGTGTTTCTATCTCAGTGTGGTCTGTGTGGAAAGTACTAAAACCTTGGAGTCACTGCAGCCATCTATCTGAATGGGACACTTGGAGCTAAAGCGTTCTGTTTTTCTGTCCTCGGGAGGAGTCCGTGTTCAGCAACGGGACCATAAGAAATGAGACAGTCAGAGCTACAATCATTGTGCACTCAGCTATAGAGCGCCAATGGAAAACAGTAATGACTGGGCAGAAGCTATTCGCCGTGTGCAGATCAGTCTCAGATGTCACTTCAAGGACTGACTTAAGAATCTGAAATGTACCTCTACCAGTACTGTGCCATGTAAAGCAAAGCCCAGATGGTAACGGTGGCATGTAAGCAAATGTGCTGCTTACTAATTTATAAGACCTGGTGATCTTGATGTCCCTGAAATAACCTGGATCATTTATGATTAATATAGCTTCATTTCCAGGAGGAAAGGTTACTTACTTAACAAAGATAGAACACTTGATGTGAATGCAAAGTCTTCCATTAGATCTGTGGTTCCTAAACTTTTAAAAGTCCCGTACCCCTTGAGACATTTTAGTACCTGCTATTGCTCCATACATACAAACTTCTACCTACACACACTATATATTAATGGCTGGTATACTTCTACTTCACTGATTATACAAAGGATTATGTTTTTAAAAAATGTAAGCTGATGTAAAAGTCAGGAAGTATGAAAGCCAATTCCCATCACCTACAAGTTTAAGTCAAGTTTCAAAGCTCAATCTCAAAATGTTGCTTTTCTTTCTTTAATATTTGACTTTTTAATGACACTTATACTCAATATCTCAAAATATCTGAAAATGATTATACTTCTGTTCTACTTTTTGTCTCAGTATTCAGGTTTTATGACGTGGTTGTGGTCAGGCTGAGGCTGAGACATATTAAGAGCCACAGTGTTTAATATACTGGTAGTTTGATGGCTCTCTGCCTCACTTGACCAAGTTACTGATGGCAAGCTAAGCTAACCTAGTCCCAGTAAACATTAAAATACAGGACCATACAGTAAATATGAATATAAACAGCCATTCACATAGAATAGAGCTAAACTAGAGTCCTGTAAGGTGCTTGCACACATTGCTTGAACCCATTGTGAAATAATTGAATTGTTTTACACTAGAAAGATTTAGAAATGGAAAAAAAAACTACAGTGCCATGGTTCTTTATGGTGTGTTGATGCTATCAACATCTATTTTTAAAGCCCTTAATTAAAAAAGCTCTGTCTCCATGGAGAGTATATCAGATAGCATTTAACCTCATCAAAAAAAACATCTCATAAAAGACTGCATAAATAGACAGAAAAAAAAAGTTTGGGCCATGAACAATGAAGAACATGATTTGGATAATGATTTCACTCAAGTTAAAATTGTAATTAATTTAAAAACTAATTATCCATTAACAATGGTAAATAAGATTCAGGAGAGATAAATGATTAACATAAGTGCTGTGTGCTTTCATCGTGGGAAGTAAGAGGTTTAACAGTTAAGAGCAGAAATGTGCCGAGTTGTCACACCGGTGCTCACGGTGAGTGTTTCAGGACGTTACTGCACTGTTGAATAAAATAAATGAGAGAGGGTCTGATTCCAGCCTGGAATAATCATTCTGATCTTTAAAAAAAAGATATTTTAGATGGCAGGATAAGTCGCTCCAAGTCTGCATGTACTTCTTAACATTAATGATGCCTTCACACTTCTGTAAGTAACCTTTTATTCTTGCACTGGCTTTTTAAACCTTATGAGCTAGAAACAATCAGGAACTCTATATACCACAGCATGTTTCCACTTTGTAACAGTCCATCTGAGATGATCCTAGAGAAGATGGTGATGATTCTGGATGTTGCCAAGCGACCCACATTTTGTCCATGATTTTTACCGCTTACCCAGGCAACACAAACGATGCATCAAAACCAAACACAAAACGAAATATACCTGGTATCTGGTCCCACTGTGGTTTACAAGACGCAGCGTAAAGCCTCCACATGGACAAGTTCATTTTGTATTTATGTACCTGTTAAAATCTGTTTATTTAATTATTTAATTATTTAGATTTTTGTCTGCGACCCACTTTTTGGCTCTTGACTCCCCCAAGGTAGAACTCCCCCCAGTGTTTAACCTTTACTGTTACTCTTTAGCCAGCATGGAAACCGTTCATAAGCTTTGACAGTCCAGTGTGGGAATTTAATGTCTGAATTATGCAAAAAAGAAAAATAACAAACAAACAAACAAGTCTTAAACAGTCTTAACATGAATCTATCTATTTTTTATTAAGACAAGTACTGCTTCATTTTTTTAAAAAGGTACTTTCATGAGCAAATACAAATTGTGGATGTAAACATGAATACAGAAATACAAACTACAAAAAATGTGACAAAATCTTTGACAAAATGTATCTGAACAATGAATAAACTAACTGGGGCTGATTCAGCAGGTGGTCTGAAACATAACAAGGAAACTTTACTGTTTACTTTCAGATCACCTCACACTCGTATCATTGCTGTGACCGAGCTAAACAAAGAATTAACATTTAAACCAGTGCACCGGGTTCGAAGGATTGATATTAATAGAACTTACTGAATGGAAAATACTCAACATTATGATCTTCCATTCGTTTAGGAAGTGTAACTGTTTCGCTATGGGACCTACATTTTTTATTCTACCTGAGATGCAGTAAAATAAATTTGCACACAGACCTGAGACATAAGAATAAAACTGAAACTTTACATCTGACATTTTACTGTTTGTCTATAGTTTTGATTTACATTGTTTCCCCACGTACAATTAAACCTTTAAATATACAGATCTTAAATAAAAAGAAAACAAAAATAGCACTTAGTGGTGGATATTTAGGGTCAGTTTCATAAATATAGCCTTACTGATTGTACAGATGCTCTTACAGTAGCTTCTCATTTAGTCTCATTTGTGAGGCCAGCCGGTAGAATAAGATGTAACATTTTGAGTTTAAACAGCGCTGACAGTGAGTGCAGCTACACTCCGTTTTCCTAAAATCAATCCCAATACCAAAAAAGTAACAATGACAGAACATGTGAAACAGCACAAACTCGTGTAAACAAACTGAATCTTGAACGTCGTGAAGTTCCTGCCAAGATGTGAACTGAACGCAGCTCTGCTTACATTTTCTTTAAAGCTTCTTTTTCTCTTTCATACTGGAAGAGTCGAATTCATAACACAGACAAACCCTCAGAATTTAAATGTATCAGAAATAGGCTTGTCATTTGATTGAAGTCTTGTAATGTACTGGACTGTTCTAATATTTTTAGTGAGGAACTAATTCACACTGTTATTTTTAATTCTCCCAGAGGTGTTTTGATGCACTTCTACGAGGGTTCTTCAAAAAGTTTACGCACTTTTTAAAACTCTGTTTATTAATATTTTTTTTTATTTCAAAAACAAACTACATCACTTTTCGACAGTCACCTTCCAATGCATTTTTCCAGCGTTGTACCAACTTTTTTATAGCCACTGATGCAGCGCTGCTTTCACATCATCACATGAAAATCTTTTTGCCCTTCAAGCTTCTTTGAGTGTCCAAAAAGGTGGAAATCAGATGGCGCTAAATCTGAACTATAAGTGTCTCTCAGTCTCGCAGACACGACCAATTACTACTCCTCCACCCTCACTGTTTATAACCAAAATATAAAAGTGCAGAAACTTTCTGAAGATCCCTGGTATATGGGTAACAGCACACTGTTCAGCATTGATGCACCATTATTTATGTCTACCTCCTGTACTGAGATTTCCTCTAATGCTACAGTGGAAGCTGTAGATTATAGTTTGTACAGATTAATATTTATTTTAATGCAATTTTCTAACTTGCTGAGCACAGTTTCACTTTTAAAGTTCACTATTTAGACATACTCATCACATTTAGGGATGTTTCATGTCCTCTTTAATTCATAACACAGGCAAAACTAATATTTAAATATTTTAGAAATAGGATTGCTATTTGATTTAGTTCTCTCTGGGGTGTTTTAATGTACTGGTGCACTTTTTGCATCCTTCCTCAGGGATGGCACAGTGTCTCAGTGAGTAGCACTGTCACCTCACAGTAAGAAGGTCCTGGGTTCGATTCCCAGGTGGAGCGGTCTGGGTCCTTTCAGTGTGGAGTTTGTGTGGGTTTCCTCCGGGAGCTCCGGTTTCCTCCCACAGTCCAAAGACGTGCAAGTGAGATGAATTAGAGACACAAAATTGTCCATGACTGACTGTGTTTGAGATTAAACACTTGAACTGATTATCTTGTGTAACCAGTAATTACCTGTCATGAATATAACCAAAGTGTGTAAAACATGACGTTTAAATCCTAATAAATAAATAAATAAAATAAACATCCTTTCTCATGAGTAACAGCACATTACACTTCAGGGCACAAATTCACACTTCTTGTTTGTTTTGTAAGCTTGTATGACTAAACATCAGACAGACAGTGTTACATACTGCGTATCGTGTCACTGGTACTATTTTAACATACATATACAGTAATTCTTTACACTAGTGTGCAGTTTGGCAGTTTGGGATTCAGCCCACTTCCACTCGCTGTTACCTTAAGCTCCGTCTTTGGCTTGTAAAATTTTAATTGAGTTTAGTTTAAATAAGACTTTATTCTCAGACACCTTTAAGCCAAAATCCCTCATCTGTGTCTCCAGTCGTCACATTTCATTACATGGCTGGTATCGCAGGACGAGGTTTAAACATTATTACTCAAAACTAATTCTCTACGCTGAAAATGAATGATGTAGTAATTTCAGAATATCACTGATCAGATTTATTACTATTAGTTTCTCCCAACACATTTTTCTTTCTGCCTTTAAGCTGCGTTCAGCACAAAGCTGAACCACGGGAAAAATTTATTGGAACGCCCTTTTAATTCAGACTTTCGAACTCAGAGCTTTTCTGAGGTGTGAGTCTGTGGCATTGTTTTATTATTAAAAACCACAAAAACGCAGCAGGATATTTGTTTTGTGTTTGGCTTTTTGAACATTACTGGAGTGGAAAATGGGTAAGTAATGCTTTTTCTTTTTGGATTTAATTTAGTTCTGCTTAGATTTTAGGGAAAATCAAGGAAAATACACACTATATGGCCAAAAGTATATGGACACCAGACCATGAGACTGTTAGAAATCCCTCTTTAAAATTATAAGCATTATTACGTAGTTGGCCTCACTTTTCAGCTTCAACAATTTTCACACTTCTGGTAAGACTCTACAAGGTTTTGGGGTGTGTCTGTAGGAACGTGTGCCCATTTAGTCAAAAGAACATTTGACACCAGTGCCGAGTATCTGAATTCCTTGGTTCAAAACTCAGCGTTGCCACCGGTCGGCTGGGCGCCATCTGGCAGGCATAATTGGCAGTGCCTGCAGCAGATACTAATTGGCCACCATATCTGCAGGGTGGGGGCCGGACCATGTGTGTGTGGGTGGGACCTTCACATTTGTGAGGTCAGACACCTACGATGGACGAGAGCACCTGGCTCCCGACTGATGAGACCATTTATCCATAAAGTTTACACCGGGTTGAGGTTATCACTTTTCTACATAATTTCCTTCCAATGCATTTTTTCAGCGTCGTACCAAGTTTTTAATGCCATCAGCATTAAGTTTTTGGTTGAGCAAGTAGCCACTGATGCAGCGCTGCTTTCACATCATCATCACATGAATATCTTCTTCCCCTTAAAGCTTCTTTGAGCGTCCAAATAGGTGGAAATGAGATGGTGCTAAATCCGGACTCTCAGTCACAACCGATTATTACTCTTCTCACCCTCACCGGTTCCAACCAAAATATAAAAGTGTGGACATTTTTTGAAGATCCCTTGTGATTTCTTGAACAGCTTAGTAACTTGTCTGTGGAGATTGTATGGATTTATGCTGTTAGCTAAAATGGTCAAATCTAAACCTGGTGTACAGGTAATAATCTCAAATACTGCTCTGAACATGAACTCATATGATCTACACAACACACTGTGTTTTCCATCCTGTTCCAGCACCCATAATCCATCACAGGGGCAAAGAAAAAAACAGCAAAACAGAGTCATTATATAAACATGTAAAATCAGGACTTTAGGCATCTACGTAGGATGAGAGTTGAGAGTTAAAGAATAGAGATGTGGAACGTAAACAAATGAAGCTGGCAGGATGCCACTGAGAACACTGCAAAGGATCATGATGTACCAACCGAACCCGTCACGTGTTACTGTGTTTTATTAGGAGGAGAACATAATCTTACAGCTACCGGCATGTTACCAGTACAGATGCCTACCTGATGCCATCCTGTACGAACAGAAATAAAGCAAGAGCTGTGTTAAGCTGTGTGGTCTGAGACCACATGTCATTTCTGTGATATGTAATATATAAGAGACTGCTGGGATTACAGACCACCTCTCTCTATCAGAACCAGAATCAGGGCTGGTGTACTATTTGCTTTGGCATTCATTTTTAATGCACGCCTGCAATCATCATTAAACCACCGGGTGGGCATTTACGACGTGGCAGAAATTAATGAAGACTAATGCAAGCAGATTATTTGCACGTAGAGAATCGCTATTAAATAATGCAAGAGCGGAGGGCGAGTGCAACAGATTTCAGCTCAGGTTTGTCGTAACACTGTTATCCACCTTTAAACTCGATATCTGAGGGAAATGAAAAGAAAGAACGGATGACAAATCACTCGGAACAAATCCATTAAAAAGACGTAAACAGTTCTTCTCAGGCTAAATCTCGACCTTTGTATTAGCATGTGGGGCGCGTATTCCACTTGGCTGGCAAACAGCGTGAGCAGGAGTCGGAGGAACTGATTGGGCCTGCTTCAGGAGCGCCAGCAGTCTGCCAGCAAGTCGTGGGTGCAGGAATGAAAAGGTGTCGGTGAAAATAAATAGAACAAGGCACAAATATTTCTTCCACAAATGTTGAGAAAACTGAACAAAACTGGTGGGAGGTTTTTGGAGATGTCGGATGGGGGAGCTTGTTTAAAAATAAAAAATACAAAAAAGGAAAAAAAAGCAAGCTTCCCTTCAGCCCCTCCATGCTACACCTCTTTAGTCTTAATGGCAGCGTCGCTCCTTCTTCTACTGTGTCCTGTTTTTCTGAACTCTGTCAATCTGTCCAAATCCAGCTAATTAATCAGAAACCCAGGAAACCCTTCCCTCCTCAAAACCAGCGCTCGTCATCCAGCAAAGAGGTCTGCGTACAGAGTCTGAATTAAATGTAGTATTCCTTCTTGTCGTCCGTGTTGGTGTGTCCTCCCTCGGCGTTGATGATGGCTGTGTCGGCATCCGCAGCATCGTCCGCACCCTTGGCTTCGTGGGTGAAGTAGGTGCCTGTGATTTAGACAGGAAACAAAGCTAATAAGTAACATACAGTGCCTTGGAAAATCATTTTTTTCTATTTATTGATGCATTTTCTCCCTTTTTCTCCCAATTTGTCTTCCGCTGCTGTGGATCTCTGATTGCGTTCGAGGAGGGTATATTTGCTGCTTACGTGCCCTCCGACGCGTGCGCAGTCCTAGCGGACCCCTTCTTTATGCCCGTTGTTCTGCACAGATGCCTTTATCCACTAACCAGGGTCCTTGCACAGTGTTTGAAGACCCCACCCACGTAGTCCGGTCATTTCCCCAACCCAGCAGACACAGTGGCCAATTTGTGTCTGCTGTAGGCACTGCCAATTGTGCCCGCCAGATGGCACCCATCCAACCGGTAGCAGAGCCGAGACTCGAATCGGGGTGTTCAGAATCTCAGCACTGGTGTGCTAGTGGAATATCCCGCTGCACCACCTGGGCGCCTGAAAAACCATTTATAACCCATAAGCTGTAGGTCTGCATTTACTTAATCAGTTTATAGTTAACAATTCAGCTGGATAATTTTATCTGGGGTCTAATGGTATAGTAGAGACGACACGAGTCCGTACGACAAATCAAGCTGTTGTATCTAATCCCAAAGGGACATAGATCTGGAGAAAAATACAAGAACAACTCAAAGGCACAAAATAGACCTCAGATCTCAGTTTATTCCATCAGAAAATAGCTGCAATAGCTGACCCTGCGCTCTGACCCCAGAGCCAAGTAATACAATCCTCACTGGAAATACATTAAATATAATGCTGGTAGCATATTGCTGTGGGATTATTTTCAGCAGCAGGGACTGGCAGTCTGATTAGGATTCATTAAGAATTTGAGGATGTAAGTGCATTGATTTAAAGCTATCAAACTTAGCAACAGGTGAAAGTTTAAAGTGGAGGTAATTTGACACTAAGTGACCCAGTAGGAGGGTCAATTTAAACCCTGTTAAATAACTGAATAACTGTGGTAAGAATACATATTAAAAACTCCCGAAAAACTATATTCTGAAATATCCTGTACACTCCTCTTCTTTTTCTGGGGTTTGGGTCTCCATATAAGCCAAATAAAAAAAACAAAAAGTGTCAGTCTTTTCACAAGAGCAAAATTAAAGCTTCACCTTTATGTCTAGCAAAGTAGCGTCCCAAGATAATGAGCAGACAGAGCATGGCGAATACGACCACGGCTACAACCCCGCCAATGACAGCATGATCGATTTTCTGTGCCACTCCATCAGCTCTCGAATCTATAACACAAAAAATAGATACAGTTTAATAAAGCGGGACATGCTGTAATTAATGGTGAGTGAATTATGCTTATGTAACTATTATTTTATGTAAGGTATTAAACAATGTGTCACATTCTACAGTGTTTTGTTCCTGCACAGTCAAACAGACCCAAGTATTATTAAATCTTTTAGAATGGAACACTGGTCAAACTCAAAACTAATTAATTATTGACTAAAATTAGTTATTTACGTAAATACTACAAACCTCGAAGTACAAAGAGTTTGTGAAATGGTACTGAAACATTTGTAAGTATATATACCCTGCCAGGAATACCAGGGTACCAATCCATCACAGGGCTTAGCCAATCATGTCTGAGTAGACGCCCGGCCAGCAGATAACAGCACAACACTGTCCCGTTTCCAACGTTTTTGAAATTAAGGTTTGTAAAAGATGTATTACCATTCCGCTGTTAATAACAATAAGTAAAAGTGGTGTAAATTGCTGGGTAAATCATGCTACTACAATCACTAGTGTGTGTATTTTTAGTATCTGTTTACTTTACTCTGGGCCCTGATAAATCTGAGAACAGAATACAGAGTAACAGAATGAGTTAACATGTGGCACAGATGTGTAAGATGTGCAAAAAGAAATAGCAGTCAGTATCCAAGCAACTAAATATAATGTTAAATGTGTAATAGTCAGATCAGACTTGATAACTGGTCTGTAACTGTATTAGACATTAAGACTTTCTTAACTGTGATTAATCTTGTATTATTAAAGAAACATTTAAGAAGTATTATTAATGAACATGTTTAAAAAGAGACAAAACTGAGTTCAGCAGAGACAGATTTATGTAACTGAGATAACTTATGTAGACAAAGATTTAATACAGCATAGAGTACACAAACCCTACCCCCCCTCTTGGTGTCCACAGAATAGGTTGGTAGTTTTCCAAACTCAGACTCAGTTACCCAGTAGTGTTTGAGCTGCTTTACACTTCCACATCTTGGACATTTTGTCTAACCGATTGCTAACTGAATTGCTATAGGATTGCTAGGATGCCTCATAGTGCAAATTAATCAGTAAACGTGAGGCACTTGAACGCTACACAAATAAAAAACAAACAAAAAAACGCTAAACACACCTTAAATTTTACGTATTTCAAATTTAAATTACATATTACACAGGAAACGGCTCATTTAGGCTCATAAACGGCCATGAATTAGGTAAAGTTTTAGATATAAGCTGGTCCACAGAGTTCTTACATGTTCACCTGGGTTCTTTTGGGTTCTTCTGTTGCTTCCATTCTGCTCTTAGAGGAACACTTCTATAAAGCTTTTTAATAGAATTAATTCGAATAAATTACTGTAGTTGGCTGTAGGTTTTTAAACTTAAAAGTAGCTCTGTAACATTTGTAACATAACTGATATATTTTAGTAATTTTTTCTCCTCTTTTGATGACAACATATTGAGATCTTTTAGTGAGAGCTTTTAGCTGCTCCACGTTGCTGAACAGGTTCTATTTAACTGCTGTATATATTGAAGAGGACTTTAATCAAGCCCAAGTGTGTCCAATTAAACTTAATTCTAAATTAAATTTGGTTAATAGGAGGAAATTACTTTTTCTTACTGTGCTAGTTCTTTAATGACAGATGATCATTTAAAAAACTGTATTTTGTCAGTTCAGTCAGTTTGTTTGTATGTTAAGGATCCGCAAAAATCGACAAATCATGCAGGTAAACACTTGTGACCTTGAATAGGACGTCAATATTTCCAGGGAGAGTATTTTTATTTTTTAATATGATGGACTGCTTATGTGCCAGCTGTATACAAACACAACTCTGAGATAATGTAAAAGGTGAGGTTTTGAGCAGATTACATTTAGTTTGGTCATTTTAATGGGAAATAATCGACACTTCAGTCCATCAGAGGCCAGACTGGGTCAGCTCTTGTCCTTCTGCCAGCGCTTTAGTGCAGAAAAAAATGACATATCTAACAATGGTAATCTTTAAGTTTTGTGGTCGATGCAGCTCTTATGGTCACTTCTTGGAACAGGTTGCCTTCCAAAAGCTAAAAGTATACGTAAACATCACTGAAGGACCTTCTGAAATGTTCCCATTCATAGTGGGAGATAAAGAATATGTCCATGACCATCCACTTCTAGTTTGTAAACATGTTCAGCATTCACACAAGGCTGTACAAGTAGAGCGCATGTCAGATTACAAAAAGAATGCTGGGTGAATTTGAAAATAACTGTTAAATTTTCAGTGGATTAAAGGAGAAAAAGAAGATATACTTTATTTGTCATTTATACATATACAGGTGTACAGTACAATGAAATTCTTTCTTCGCATATCCCAGCTTGTTTGGAAGCTTGGGTCAGAGCGCAGGGTCAGCCATCATACGGCGCCCCTGGAGCAGACAGGGTTAAGGGACTTGCTCAAGGACCCAACAGTGGCTGCATAGCACAGCCTGGATTTGAACCGCCAATCTTCCGGTTGATAGCCCAAAGCTCTATTCACTAGGCTACCACTGTCCCAGTGTATAGTTTACATCTGCGGTCTTGAAAATTTTTATTGCACATTTAAACAATTTATTCAACAAAACGTAGTCTTTTCTACTAGATAGGATAGCAAGGATAGCTTACTGATCATAAGAGCAGGATTGTTGTGTCCACTTAGACACATTATGCAGATGATTTTATAGGTGTAATCACTAAATACCTAAGTTCTGATTTGTTAAATAAAGAATTGTACTTGTAATATGGTTTTTTTAATCTTTAAGTTTTAACTTTTGTGTGTTATTGGACTGGCTTGACCTTGTAAGTCATGTGGTTTGTTTGCTATACCTGTATATAACTGCTTGGACGTGATCTAATATTAGAGAATCTGTCACTTAAGAGAAATTCCACATTTCAAACAGGTAAGAAATGTAAACAAACAAGCTGCTTGAGAAGCCGAAGACACAATTTTAAATATCGTGTTTATACAAGCGTTTTGTGGAGCTCTCAAGTAGGATGAAGAAATCTAGAAAGAAAATACATTTTATGATGCATTATATAAATATAACCACAGAGGCCGGTCAGATTAAAAAGACGTGTCCAGTGAGAAGGTCATTATCAAGTCATAACCTCAACCAAGAACTAGCACCCAGTCCACGATTATACATTGATTAGAAAAAAGCACTGGTTTTATTTTGGTTGTTTTCAAATACCAGTTGGTGTCAAAGCTTGTATTTAAAGTTTCACAGTTAGGAAGCAGGAATACTGGCTGTTCAACTCTTCACCATTGTCAGATTTATTACTTTTATTAGCTTGGATGCTGCAATCACAATTGTGTAGCCCAACAGGGCCCAACAAGGGCTGCATGGCAAAGCTGGGATTCAAACTTTCAACCTTTCAATTGACAACCCAAAGCTCTACCGATTAGGCTACCACCATCCCTACATAATTAAAAATTTAAATTTTCCCATGTCCATGTGGACTACGTCTGATATCCATCAGGGATGCCCTGCATTGCGTCATGTAATACTCTGGGCTTGCCTGCAGCTCCACATGCTCTGTGTGCTTCCAGAAGCCTGTTCGCTAGTGCTAATTAGCACGAGACCAGCAATGGAGAAGAGAGTACTGTCACAATTCATTTTGTTCAGCAGCGCTGCCTCCTCCCGGACTTCTCCAGTCCTGAACTCGTCTCTCCTTTTCTGCTGTCTTCTGCCTGACATCCTCAGATAAATTAGCTGTCTGAGGGCACGGACGTCTCAGCCCGAGTAAAGAGGGAATTCGACCGAGCACGTTTGGACCTCAGAAACCCAAAAGGTGTGCTGAGATTAAACCGCTGATTTCAGGTATGGGGAAAGGGGGGTGGGGGAGTGAAAAGTCCATTTTTTCACAGATCAACTAAATTGTGTTTTGTAAATATGAACAAATTTAGAATTTGATGGTTGCAACACACTCCAAAAAAGTACACACAGGGGCAAAATAAGAGTAAAAAAGTTATAGTACATTTAAGTTCCAGCTTTCCACAATTAGCAGATTTAAAAAAGAATGTTTCTTAGTGCACAATGGCAAATAACGTAGTTTCTTTTTAACATCTACTGTTCATAATATTGTAAAAGGTTTCAGGGAATCTGGAGATCTTAGCCAGAAACCACTGTTGAATGTATGTGACCTTTGAGCTACTGTGATAAATATATGTGGGCTTGCAACCTGAAACTCTTTTACACACAGAGAAAGTCATGCATCAATACATACAGAATTTCTGCTAAATTCTCTGAGCCTGAGCTCATCTCAGATGGAAAGACAGTGGAGACGTGTGCTGTGGTCAGAGGAGGCATGTTTGGCACAGACAGGCATGTTCTTTGTGCCAAAGATGAAAAGGACCATCCAGTCTGTTATCAGTAAAAGGTAGAAAAGGCGACATTTATCATGGTATGGTGGTGCATCAGTGCCCTAAGCATGGGTGACTTGCATGTGTGTAAAGGTACCGCTGACACTGAGGCTCATATTAGGATTTTAGAAAGAGAGACACATGCTGCCATCAAGGTGACATCTTTTTCTGGTAAGTCAATGATTATCTCAGCAGGACGATGCCAGGTTTCATTCTGTATGCACTACAACAGCAGGGCTTTGTAGACACAGAGTGCGTATGCTTGACTGACCTGCCTGCAGCCCAGATCGGTCACCTGTAGAATGTATGGTACATTATTGTTGCAAAACTGCAATAATAAGTGTCCTCAGATAATAGGAAAGGTGATGGAACATGGGGGTAAACGTACCTCTCTCCCAGCTTTTTTGAGTGTGTTGCAGGCACCAAATTTAAAATGTAATTCTATTATCAAAATACAATAAAGCAGATCAGTGAACACACTGGAAACCTTTCCTTTCTTCCTGTATCATTTTAATAAAAATCTAAAAGAATTAACATCACAGATTCTTATCTTTATTGGGTTTAAAAAAAAAACATCCCAACTTTTTCTGGAAATGGGATTTGTACATACATAATAGATTAAATGCTGTTGCATTTGGCATGTTGTTGCCAGTGGCTTGTTCTCTTTGATCTCTTGCCTCATTGCCAGTGAAAGATAATAAGGAAACTCCCCGAGCTCTGCTTACTTTTAAATGTGATAATGGCCTCTCTGGGTCTTGCTTACAGTTGTGACTTCATTAATGTCTAGTGAGCTTTAGAACCCTGTACAAGCAGCTTTGTGAGCATTATATATTAAATAAGAGGGTAAAATAAATAAGGAAATAAAAATATGTTGATTTGTAGCTGGTCGAGGCTGTAGGCAATGCTTCTGATGTCAGCGGATCGTGCTTTACCGCCCTCGTTCATCAGTGCCGGAGTGAATAATTAAACTGCAGCTCAGTGACGTTACGAGGACAGACGGTAAAGAGCACACACCAGACCTCGGCTTCTGGCTCCTCCGGCTGGAGAAAGGCCCTCAGGTCAAGAGCAAGCATAGAATAAACCTTAGCAAATGAAAGTTCTTCAGCTTTGTTTGCCTTTAAAATGAATACAAAACACGTAAACAAAACGCTTAAGCTCAAGTCACTGAAAGAGCTTCTCAAGGTACAGAGGAATGACTCACTGGATCCCACAGCTTTATGTATTCAAAGACTTATGGATTATTGCATTCGGTTATTGCATTTCATAACATTTACACACACACACACACACACACACACACACACACACACACACACACACACACACACTGTTTACCAGAGGTTACACTGATGTTTTT
Source organism: Trichomycterus rosablanca (assembly GCF_030014385.1). Taxonomy (NCBI): domain Eukaryota; kingdom Metazoa; phylum Chordata; class Actinopteri; order Siluriformes; family Trichomycteridae; genus Trichomycterus; species Trichomycterus rosablanca. The sequence continues at coordinate 24,176,929 of NC_086007.1, forward strand.
CTGAATTATTTTACTGCTCATAATACAAACTTCATTTCCACAAAAGCTGGGACGCTTTCTGAAAAGGTAATAAAACTGAAATCTGTCATTTGTTCACTTGAACCTTTATTAAAAAGACAGTATTTTTAAAGACAAACTTAATTCTATTTGTTAAATATGAACACATTTAGAAACAGTTGCCTGCAACATGCTTAAAAAAGCTCAGACAGAGGCGTGTTTACCCCTGTGTTTCATCCCCTTTTTTTAATTAATAAGACGTTTTAATTGTTTGAGAATTAAAGATACTAATTGTTGCAGTTTTGCAAGTGAATTTTTTGCCCATTCTTAATGGATAAAAGACTTGAGGTGCTGAACAGTCCATGATCGCTGTCGTCTGATTCTCCTCTGTATGATGAGCCATACATTTAAGAGACAGATCTGGACTGCAGGCAGGCCAGTCAAGCACATACACTCTATGTGTACAAAGAATGAGCAGGTATTGTCCTGCTGAAATAGACGTAGAGTTTCTAATGGTTTTACAAACAATACAACCTGAGGGCTCAATGGTCACACTTATTCAGCAGTGGTTTTCCTTCTCTCTGAATCTTTTCATGATATTATGAACTGTAGATGGTGAAAGACTTGACATTTTTTACAATTTGGCACTGAGACGGTTTTCTCATGAAGTGTGGAACAATTTGGTGAACCACGACCCGTCCTTGCTTCCAAAGCTTTTAGTGAATGCTTCTTGTATCTTGATGACCTCGTCCTTTACCAGTTAACTGCTAACTGTGGAATCTTTCAGAACTGATTTACTTGTATAACCTTAGTCTTATTTTGCCCTCCTACTTTTCAAGTGTGTTTACAAAATACACAGGAAACTGGAGCCCCTGGAGGAAACCCACACAGACACGGGGAGAACATGCAAACTCCACACAGAAAGGACCGGGACCACCCCACCTGGGGATCGAACCAAGGACCTTCTTGCTGTAAGGCGACAGTGCTACCCACTGAGCCACGGTGCCGCCCCCTTTGGATAATTCTTATATTAAAATTGTGTGATCTGAGACTAAGTATCAAGTAATTTACAGCTGATCTACAGAACAGTTCTCCCAATCTTTTTTTTTTTTTTTTTCAAAATGAACTGAAAGCATTTAAACTGTTCAAGGATTAAATTATATAAAAAGCACAGATGATTTAGTGTGTTTAATGTGGTCTTGTGTTCTTTTCTGTGTGAACTCAACCATCAAGGTGCTTTACTGTATTAGAAGAACCTACATGGAAGGACTGCAAGAAAGAAAGTCGTCACTTAAAGCATGCTATACATCACTCGGATGTGTTGTGGTCTGATAAGCACAAAGTAGAGCACAAATTGATGTTCAAAAGTGGCCCAGTCAATGTCCTAATCTTAACCTCGTCTAACATCTGTGGCAAAAACTCATTATGGCTCTATTCCACCGTGCTAATAGACTTCCATCACTCCCCAACAAGGAACTGGCAAAGATTTAAAGCTCTATCATATTGTATATAAAAATGAGACTTGATCCAAAATACTATGTTACAGTAGCTGCAAAAGGTGTCTTAAACTAGTTCAGAACCACGGGATGATTAATTATAAATCGTAGCAATTTAAGGTCTAATAGATTTAATAGTTTTTTTTTGTGTTAATGAATAAAGTGTATCATTTGAAACTGTAATATCCTGGTTAAATGATAGAAATCCCAGGTAGTGACAATCATTTATGTGGAATAAAGCCTGAAGGTAAAGAAAATTAAAAGATAGAATGAAATAAGGCATCACACACTAAGGGTGAAAAAAATCTAATCAAAAATAAACCAAAAAAAGAAAAAAATCAAATTGCTCGTGATAATCCTCCTGGCATTTCAAAAAGTTCTGCTTTTATTTGTATTCGACCACAAACTTAGCCTTGAGGAACAAAATAACTGTCCAGCCTTCAAATGAGAAAGGCTTTATAAAACTAATAACATTTTCTCAAGACATCCTGGAGCTCTGAAAGCCAAAACTCAACAAAAAACTGTAATGAAAAGAAACATTCTGAACTTTGACTGGAGTGAAAGACGTTCTCAGGAAGAGTGGAGGACCTTTCCAAGCAAAAGAACTTAAATCATGTGGTGTCTTTCAACCAAGCTCTCTGAAAGCACTCATGCCTGCTGCCTTTGAATTGATCATTAATTTGCTAATGGTTTCTGAGAGCTCAGTCACAAAGTCAGATTTAAACTCTCTGAATACTACAACGTCTGGTCCGTGTGGTGTCGGCTCACTTTACTTTACTCAAATGAAACAATACAGAAGGCTGCTCCTCAGAGTCAAAGATTAGAAGATTACATACTACACCGAGGGTGTTTATTTCAAGAAATACTTTAATATGGAGAAAGCAGGATAAAAAATGATGAAAAAATGATAAAGTCTAGCAACCCTGCAAATTATATAGATCTGTTATCAACACCAGATGTTGTTCCTGATGCAACCCTACTGGACTGAAAGTACCCTGACAAGTGTATCTCCCGAAAGCTAGGCTTGTTTCAGGCACCCCCCAACCCCATGTTTCTTCTCATGAGGAAGCGGTTGGTTATCACAGAGAGCCACTCTGAACGTAGATATTTGCCGCCATGCATATTTGTGCCAATGCCTTGACCAAGTTGGAACAAAAGAAACTGTTAATTATGCATTGCTGTTAAATCTTTTTTTCAAGTGACCCTCAATTTCTCCATGATTTTTACCGTGAACCAGGCAACACAAACAATGCATCAGAACAAACTATTTTTAATTAATAAAAAAAAAAAAGTGGCAATCTGGTCCCACTGTGGTTTACAAGATGTAACGTAAAGCTTCCACCAGGGGGCGTTTATGTACACGTTGATTTTGTGTTTAGGTGCCTGTTAAAATTCGTTTATTACATCATTATTATGTTTCATTGCTACCGATTATTTTTTTGCTCGTGACCCTTGGACCCTTGAGTTATGATTCGCCATGTAGCCAAAAATTGGCAGTAAGTAATACGACAGTTTAAAAAAGTGTGTGCTAATAGGTCAGTAGTACAGATGATTATCAAAAAATCACTTTTAACACTAAATTACAGGCAAAGTAATATAACCCAGTGGTAAACATGTAAACATGCTCCTGTACCTGAAAGGCTTTCCACAATTCCACAGGATTTTGGTATAGGTTTGGGGGATTTGTGCACATTCAGTTAAAAGAGCATTTGTGAGGTGAGGCACTAATGTTGAGAAGACCTGATTCACAATCAATGTTCTAATTTAATTGATCCCAAGGATGTTGAGCCAAACGTGCAGCGATGAGCTACAACAGGTGACCAGCAAAAAGTGATTTGGCGTAATCAGACTACGAAGGAAAAAATGAGTGTCTCGGGTTGGAAATGAAGGGGGGTAAAGTCCAGTGATACTTTATTGAGTAAGACATTGTAGGACACGAGGGACAGGAGCATGGCGAATGGGGTTTTGTCATGGAAGAGTTCAGACTAGGGAAACAAATTGTTCCGCTAACCGTTGCTAACATTATCACACAAGTGTGACAAGCACATTCATTTCCCATGGATTCCGCCTCCTAAGGTTGTGTGTTCTGATAAATAGATGTGGTCTAAGAATTATTATATGACCTACATACAGCGAGATGGGAATGTGAGTGTTAGTACACGTCCAGTGCATACAGTACCCACTAAGCTACACGACAGTGGTAGCCTACTGGCTAGAACTTTGGGCTATTATTTAACAGGTTGAATAATAATAGTTGGGCTAATATTTAAACTCAGTTCGTTGTTCCACATCCATCCGTCATATTTGTAATTTTCTTTTTAAAAAAGAAAACTTGTGCCACACTGAATGCTGGGATTGCCTTCAGTGCTAAGGAAGCATTAGATGCTCCCTCGTTACTCAGTCAGATTATCGCTTAGAATTAAGGCATCTTAGTAGGCAGCATTTTAGAGTATCTAAGTATCTATCTTTAGACATGCCTTCTTCTCAGGAGCGTGTGTAGAATGATGTCAAATGCATCTATGTAGAGAGATCACTAGGTTTACGGACAGACCCTGTGTGTTTATAGACCTCGCATAGTGCAAAGGGGCACAGTCATGCTGGAATAGAAAAGGACCTTCACCAAACTGTTGACAGCATACAATTTCGTTAGCAATGAGTGTAGCTAAAAGACCTGAACTCCACATACGTTTTGCCATGTAGTGTATATTTCTCCGAACAGAAACCTGGGAGTCTTAATGCCACGTGCAGCACGATTAACCACATATTTCCTCAACACTAGTTCCTGCTTCTTCCAGCATATGTGCTTCATTCATGGGTAATCAGTACCTCATCCCTGCTCTCATAACAGACTAGGCTAATTAAAAAAAACGACACTAAAAAGGCAGCTCCGATGCTCGTAAAGTCGTCTGGGGTGGCAAAACAGCACGGCACAGAAATGAATCACCTGTGAAAATGATGGAACTGCAAAATAATGAGGCCAGAATGAGTTTGGATTAGCAGCATTGATGACTAATATACCTCAGCAATGATCCTCTGATCTGTAAACAATTGTGGAGTTTGGGGGAAAATCAGGGCTTGCAAGGGAGACTTGTTGAATGAGTGGGTGGGTGAGAGTGTGTGTGGGATTTCAAGCAACCCAGAATTTGTCCATGATTTTTAATGTGACTCAGACAACACACATAATGCATTTTACTCTGTGGTTTACAAGATATAACATAAAACCTCCATAATACATATAGTAATAAATAATGAAACGAATGAAACATGCAGATGGCGGGGTCAGAATTTGGCATAAACCACATGAATCCATATGTCATGCTGAGAGCTGCTAAGGAAACAGTACAGAGAAACTGCAACAAACGCCAGAACTGGATTTCACATTTGAGCGACTGAGAAAGAAGCGTAAAGCGAAAACAAAGTCCCCAGATAAATACGGAAAACTTTTAACGTAGTGCAACCACGTAGCTTACTGCATTCGTGTTCAAGTGCCTCACGTTTACTAGTTAATTTGCACTATGAGGCGTCCTAGCAATCCTACGGCAATTTAGTTTGTTTATTAGGATTTTAACGTCATGTTTTACACTTTGGTTACAGTCATGACAGGAACGGTAGTTACTCATTACACAAGATTCATCAGTTCACAAAGTTATATCGAACACAGTCTCCAATCCACCTCACCTGCACGTCTTTGAACTGTGGGAGAAAACCGGAGCACCCGGAGGAAACCCACATGGACACAAACTCCACACAGAAAGGACTCGGACCGCCCCAACTTGGGATCGAACCCAGGACCTTCTAGCTGTGAAACGACAGTGCTACCCACTTAGCCACCGTGCCGCCCCCTATGGCAATTCAGTTAGCGATCGGTTAGTCAAAATGTCCAAAGTGTAAATCAGCTAAAAACATGATTTGGGTCACTGAGTTTTGAAAACTCCCAACCAATTCTGTGGACCCAGGGGGCCCCCAGGGGGGGGAGGGGGGTGTCATCGCTGGATTGTCGCTGGATGTTTTAGGTTGACATTCAACTTTTAAGATAGCTGTGCCTTATATTGTAGCTTTTATTTATTCTATTATTCAATTTATGAGTGTTATTTAAGGACTGCAGTGAAATGGTGGCACTTTTCTTTTAAAAACCTTTAAAAATCTGTGATTTCTGAAAAACGAGGTCCATGAAATTAAGCAAATTTTCCAGTAAATTTAACAAGACCCTAATGATTGGTGTCTGCAGTAGCAATTGTCAGTTTTAGTTTCCTATTGCAATTTATTTGGAAGATGCATCATCAATGGTGGAAGCGAAGAGCAAAAGTTCCATCCAGCCTGGTTTCAATCTAGCAGTAGGGGATGTGTAAGTACCCAGAGACTTCCACAGTTATGTGTTCCAGTGATGAAAAATGAATAAGTGAAACAAGCCTGTTCTCAGATTGGCTGCTGTGGGGAGTGTTGGATTGGTGTTGCCGTGACTGTGTGATTTCTCGGAGAACGGCGGCGTTCGGTCGCCATCCACAGAAAAGCGTATTCAGGCCGTGAACTGTTGCCTGCTGCCTGTTGCTAGGCTACACAGAGAGAATGAAACATCAAACATGTATCGAGTAAGCGAGTACCGGGGTGCGAAAGCATAAAGCGTGCTCATGAAAGGCAAACCTCCTGATGCGCTCATTTTTAACAAATAGGTGAAGGAAGCACCGTTCAGCACCTGCGCTGACATCTGAGTTATTTTGTCGCATCCTGAGTCTCTCAAAAAGAAATCTTCACTAACACAGCACAGCAGAACACTATAGTAGGTTTTTCAAAACTACATTTAAAAGCGTGTCTGAGAAATATTAAGTAGAACGCAGGTTTAGCCCAGGTACTGCACTGGTAAAATCATGTTTTTCATGATTTATACCATACTGCATGGTAAATAAGCATGTCCATTATGGCTGAACAATGGCCTTTTGATTTGGTACACAATAGTGGACAAACTGAACAAGCAGAGGTCCAGATTTATCATCACAGGATTGTTTAAAAAGACATGTAAAATATAAATAACACAAACTGATTTACTGTGTTTAAAGGCCGTGCTGTTCATGTTGCATAGTGAAGTGGCCATTGTCAGGCTAAGACTGGACGACTGAAGCTGAGAAAAGTCCACCTTTGTGGCTTAGCTCGAATCAATCATTTTATCAGCCAAATATGACCTACGTACCAAGAATTTGTCTTTGTGAATTAGTCCGTGTGCATCTTTACATGACGAAAAGGTCAACAGTTGGGGCGCCCAGGTGTCACAGTGGGATAACCCACTAGCACACCAGCACTGAGATTCTGAGCTCCCAGGTTCGAATCTTGACTCTGCTACCGGTCGGCTGGGTGCCCTCTACCAGGCAAAATTGGCTAATGCCTGGTGGGAAAGACCGAAAGGGGTGTGGACCGGACTATCAATGCTGTGTAAGGACCTTGGTTGCCCAGGGTGCCTGTACAGAAGCACAGTGCAGTGACGCAGTGCAGAGACACACCGAAGTATGGGAGAACAAGAAAGGATGGGTGGACTGCGGACTGAAATGAGCAAATTAACATTGGTGGCATATATAAGACGCTTTTTATTCAAAGCGACTTACAATTATGACTGAACACAGTTTGATCAATTGAGGAATAAGGGCCTTGCTCAGGGGTCCAACAGTGGCAACTAGGTAGTGGTGTGGCTTGAACCAGCAACCTTCTGATCCTAGTCCAGTTCCTTAATTGCTAAGCTACCACTGCCCTAAAAGTAATTGTGCATTAAAAAGTGCAAATGTTTGTTTCCTGTGAGAATTATGATTACTTACTTTAACTTACAAAACCTTATAAAGGTTAACTTAGAAATACCTTATAAAATGTGTTGGACTTTCCCACGTTGCCAGTTTAATCTGTACATTTGACTAAAATTAAACAAACGCATAGTTTCAGTCCAGGAAATAAAATTACTTGCACGTTGTGTTACTGACGGATTCGAGTCACCTCACGTCTTGACCTGAACGTACAAAGAAAATGTTTAATATTTTCCCTCCAAATGTGTGACCAGGGGAGCGGAACACAGAGCCACGCTTTGGTTTAAAAAAAAAAAAGTAAAGCATTGGTGATAGTGGAGAGGCCATTTTCAGCATAATGACCCACCCTGTCATCTGTGTGTCATTTGCCCAGTGGCAACTCCATCATCCTCACACACAGCAGCATAAATACCCCTCATCAGGCAGATAAATGAAGCTGCCTCCTCATGCTTTACCTAAGGGCAACCATGCATAAGCTGGTACATACTGGTGAAAAAGCCCTGAGAAATATCTGGAGAAGAACTCAGTGTGTGGGGAAATGATGATGTCTACACTGACGTCTCTATTCATCTGTTTCTGGCATGTGACCAGGTCTGAGGTTTAGAACAATCTTCTAGTATTGGAACATAATACAAGCATGATAAGACTTGGACTGAATGTGTCAGCTTTTCTATATTCACAGAATCTATATCACTATCTATATTTGACCAAATACATTTATGTTGATATCTATCTACAGTATGTGAAGGAAGCTCTATGTCTATTTTAGCAGACAATTGTGGCTTTGTAGACATAGAGTACGTGTGCTTGACTGGCCTGCCTGCAGTCCAGATTTGTCTTCTTAGAAATGATATTTCCAAAAATATATACCCATCATGTAATAATGGAAACTGTTTAGTACCTGTGTGTATAGTATGCCATTTTCACCCCAGGCAGTCTTTTTTATTGGCATACACTACACTGAATTACCACCATGGAGGAAAACCGTGTTGTACAAATAAAGCTGCCTTGGCTGTGCTCTAAAAGCCGAGTGATTCTGACTACTGAGCTCCACATGCCCTAGAGGGAATATTGCAAAGCTTCAAGCTGTATTGGACATTGCTGATATGTATTTTTATCAAAGGCCAGAGAAAGCAAACTTCATGGCTGATAACCTTCTGTCTGCTTCAACAATTCCCACATGCCGGACTGGATTATTTTCCTTTGTGTTTGAATGGCAGGACTGACTGTAAACTAATCTGAGGTTAATACAAACATGGGTGATGCCCTCAGTTTCTTTATATGCACACAATCTAGAATCAATATCTACAGTATATATGACCCAATATATTTATTACACTTGTCTTAATTTCCTTCAGGATCATTAAAATATCTGTCTGTCTGTCTGTCTGTCTGTCTATCTATCTATCTGTCAGTCAGTGTATCTATCTATCTGTCTGTATGTCTGTCTGTCTATCGGTCTATCTATCTGTCCGTCCGTCCGTCCATCCATCCATTCATTCATCCATCCATCTGTCAGTCTGCCTGTCTATCAATCTATCCATCCATCCATCTATCCGTCCTTCCGTCTATCTATCTATCTATCTATCTATCTATCTATCTATCTATCTATCTATCTATCTATCTATCTATCTATCTATCTATCTATCTATCTATCTATCTATATGTCTGTCTGTCTATCTATCTGTCTGTATGTCTGTCTGTGTCTGTCTATCCGTCCATCCATTTGCTCATCTGTCTATCTGTCTGTCTATCTATCTATCTATCGATTTGTCTGTCCATCTATACATCCATCCGTCTGTTTGTCTGTCTGGCTAACTATTTATCTGTCTATCTGAACATCACTTACTAAATTACTAGTCTCAATTTACTACAAATTTGGGTCCACTGGGTATATCTTTGTTTTTCAACATAACTGGTACCATTCCTAACATTAACAAGCTTTACTTCTGTTGGTTACAAACCCTAGGCTGGCTACTTCTAGATGTTGACCTTCTGGATCCTTTAAAAGATTCCAAATAGATTTTTTTCCTGCCACCTTTCTAAGCTGGGCACCGAACATTTAGAGTTGTCCTATGTGGGCATGTAAATCAAGATTGCAACTTTAAGGTTGGCAGGTTTTTTCTAAGTAAAGCTGTTGGGGCGCATATTTTTATAGCTCCAAGCTGCAGTTTCAACCCTTTTCCATGGCATGGCTGCACTGGTTTTCCTTCCTTTGTTGGTGGAAAATGGTTTTATTTGGAATGTTAATGCAAGGTAAAGACCGATAACTCTCCACTTATTAATCCACACAGAAAATAAAAACCTTTTGCAGATAGAATAAACCTTGGTCACACGGATCCCTGACGTTCCTCTCTATACGACGTCTAATCCAAATTTGATGCTCCTGCCTACTGAATGTTTAAAGCAAAAGCTTTTTATTTTTTTAACACATACTTGTGTTTAACAGGTATTTGTACGCAGAGCACTTTGTATTTAGCAATTTATTTTGCATTATACATGATAATTATGCAGAAATGGCACAGCCACGTACAGGCGTTTTAGCGAGACATTACAAGATAATTTATTTGATGTTTTGGAAGGCAGGCACCTCTCTATCCTTTATTGCTTTTGCCAGTTCATCAAAAATTCATTATGGTGTTAAGTTCACTGGACCAAACAATGATATATTTGGCTTTGTTCTCCCAGCTAAGCAGCATTTTGTATGTAGAATAAAAAGAGCTTCTTCCATTTGACTGTCACTGCAAAGAAAGCTGTATTTGTTACCTGGAAAAGGTTCTGAAAATCAGTTCAATGTGCCCGTTTCTGACTTGTGAACAACCACAGTGTGCTTTTTGTACACAGTTCTCCAGACTCTCCAAGTCTAATAGGTGCAGTCAAAACTAGCCCTGACTTTTTCATTGGGTCATTGGGTGATCTGATTATGTCTTTTACCTTCTTGGTGTTTAATTGGTGTAAACATGCAAACATACACACACTCGAACAAATGAAAACATGCCACACAGGAAACACGAGGCACAAACAGACAGGACGATGCAGACAGGTGAGATGAAACTAGAACCCTGAAGCTGAAATAGGGATACGGTACCTTGAGCAGCATCAGGGTTGATGGTGGTAGTAGTATGTGAGGGGGTTGTGGCGAGAACATCTAGATGGGAAACAAAATGAACACACACACACACACACACACACACAAACACAAAAGACAAAGTGTGAAAAAAGATAAACAACTGAAGTCTTTCTAATACAGAGAAATCGAACAGAACATAAATTTGCCCCCTTTTGTAGCAGAAAGATTAATTTAACAATCTGAAACAAGCTGGTTAATTCAGTCTTTAAGGTCACATGTTCCTGCCTTCTGGATTAATTCATTAATCAAACTAATTGGCTCTTGTAGGACAGTTTGCCTTCAGGTTTCTTTTTTGTGAATAACTAAGCATTCCAGACTTTTACAGCCTTCTTATTAAGGGGATTAAAAATACTCCGGCTCTGGTTAAAAAATAATTAAAAAACGTGTCTTGGGAAGGAAGGGGGGTCATCTTAACCCTGTAACAGGGCACTGAGACACTGTCACAAGTAATACAAGGAAAAGGTGTGTTTCTCTGTATGTGTTAAAGCATTTCCTAAATCAATGGCTGGCTGAAAGGCAGTGACAGGAAGCTTAACACATGCCGGATTAGGAGTGAACTAGTTTGTGGCACCGCCCGGCCAGCAAGGGTGTTGTGCATGTGGCTTAGTTCATGGCTTAGTTTATTAGTGCAATGACCTATTGGCTATGTCTAAATCGGAGAAAAATTTAAGGGGGTGTATGCCAATAAATAAGTCACCTTGATGGCAGCATGCAACAATGGTTTTCTGAAGTGCTCCCAAGCCCATGTGGCTACAGTTTGTCATGCAATGCCGTCTAAGAACTTAAGGCTCACACACATTGAACAGTGTTTTCTGGCTTTGCCCTACACAGACTGCAATCCTTTCAGATTCCCAGAATCTTCTCACAATATTATGAACAGTAGATGGTAAAAGACGAGATGAAAGTAGATGCAATCTTACACTGTGAAACGTTCTTTTTTTTTGAAGTTTGAAACTCATCATTGATTCCCTCACGTGTTACCAATTCACCTGCTTATTTACGACCGCTGTAAGTTAAATATTCTATTTTTTTTTTGCTCTTATTTTGTCCCTATCCCAACTTTTTTGGAATGTGTTGCAGATCAAATTCTAAATGTGTTTCTATTTACAAAATACAATGAAGCTGATCTGTGAAAACATTGGAAATCTGGTTTTTCTGAGAATTAGCAAATCACAAGTCCCAGCTGTTTTGAAAATAGGGTTTGTACATTTTCATGAAAAAGTGAAACCTAAAAGTACTACAGACGCAACCCCTGATGGTACCACTCCATAAACAAGCAAAGGTATACTATAAATATTAGAATACTATAATAAATACTATTATTTGTGTTCCCTATCTGCCATGCTATTCAGTATGCAGTATAAAGTTTTGGACACAGTCGTTCATCATTTTGTGCTCTGCCTGTTTAAAGCATTGGATTAACTGAATTTGAAACTTAAACACATTTCTTCAGATTTGGTATTTGGTAGTATTCTGAAGTAGTACTAACGGACGTTTCCCAGCATGCAGTCCAGCACAGGTCCAAAGCCTGGTGCATGATCTACAAGGCAGCATTACATTTCACACAACCCACAAAATCACACCACATAATGCAGTGATGCTTTTATAAATCACTTTAGGTATCGAGCTGTGGATGGACAAGCCAGTCCGCTATCTGCCCATCATTCCCAATATTGTTTTTACCACAGACATGCAAACCCTTTACTGGGGGGAAAAATCACAGTGGACAAAATTGTCTCTCTGGCTCCGGCTCTTTATTCATCGATTTCCATCAAAAGACCCCAGTATGGATCCAAACACTTCCAACTAATGATAAAACATCAACGATGGCATTGAGCTGGGAGCCCAGGTTATAATATTTTTGGGAATTTCATGCGGCTAGTGGCACAGCTGCAGGCAGGTATTGAAAATGTCAGCGTCTTGTGCTGGAAATTGTGTATGCACCGACGCTCTGAATAGGATGTGGCATGCATAATAGTCAAGCAAACAGGAATATTCAACAGGCAGTTTGCAGGCCAGCTGACTCTCGGCTCATCGTGCTGAATGCTGAAAAATAAACGTGTTCCAGAGGAGAGGTGCAATATTTTCCACAGCCTGTAGAGATAAAAACACTTAATTCCAGTCTACTGGAGGTTTGTCACAAATCGCTTCCTTATCTTGTGCATCATTTGTCACCTGTTTTGCCCCACAAAGACTAGTTACACATTTTATACAGAAAAAGCACAAGCGTTAATATGGCATTTATGCCCTTGGCATCTGTAATAGTCTCCTAGATTCTTCACACAAAGTTTTGAAGTGTGTTTGAAGGAATTTAGGCTCTTTCAATTTAACAAGCATTTGTAAGCTCGAGCTTGGTTTTTAGGGGGGTTTTGTTTTTAATTATTGATAATGTATGGCTACATGAGCATGAATGTCAGTGGTGCGACCGGCCTGGTCATGAGCTCTATTAGCAAGACACAATGAGGAATCACCTCCATGCCGTGCACAGGGGAAGTTATTGCATCTAACATTTAATGCAAATTGCAAAGGAGAAATTTTACAACGAAGCAAAAATAGTAAAGGATGCAACTAAGTACGCGACTAAAGGAAATGCAACTTTATTGCTAGTGCACAAGAGACCAGTTCAGCACAACATGGACACCAGTAAAGCATTAAAAATAAGAATTCTCTTTTTCTTTATAATATTTTTTCAAGTGTTTTCAAGTGGTTTGTTGACGAATCATGATGTAGAAGAGCATTCACACACTGAGTCTGAATGGTGCTGATCTTTGTCCTCATGCTCTCTTGGAAACAGAACATTGTGTGTGAATGTGATTCACTTTTAGCTTCAGACAACATGCGTTATGATGTCTACAGTACACAGTTTAAGCAATTGGTGGTTAAGGGCCTTGTTCAAGGGCCCAACAGCAGTAACCTGGCAGTGGTGGGGCTTGAACCAGCGACCTTCTGATTACTAGTCCAGTAACTAGGCTACAACTGCCCAATAAAATAAATTAATACATTTACATTTTCGTCATTTAACAGATGCTTTTTTATCCAAAGTGACTTACAGTACTGTTACAGTATATTGTCTAAGCAATTGAGGTTCAAGGGCCCAACAGTGGCACCCTGACAGTGGTAACTTAACCACTAGGCTACAACTGCCTAAATACACTAATAATACATGAGCCTGATTTTATTGCACTTTTCCAGACAAAATTGACTGACAAATCAGAGCAAATACAATAAGTTTAGATGAAGGGATTAAAAAAGTAAACATGCAGTTAGCAGAGCCGGTTGATTAGCTTCATCATCGTCATGTGCTGGTGCTATTCCACTGTTCCTCTTGCACGAGGTCTGAGATAAGCAATATGCACTAATTAAGCTAGATCGTGTGATAAATGATGAAAAGCAATTCTGCTGTGAGCAACAGGTGTTTAGCTGCTCTCGTCTGATTGTTAAGCACTTTCGGCTGAGATGTGAAGCTTTTAATGTTATTAAATGCCTCAAACTCTTTATAAACCTTTATTTAAGGTTGCTCGGTGGGTAGCACTGTCGCCTTACAGCATCTGCTGTGCCCCTTTAGTATTTTAAAATGTTCTTGTCATTATTGGGGACTGTACAATCTAAAAATTATAATTTCACGTACTAAATTCATGAATCAGATGGAAAAGTTTTCTATTTATTTAGTACAAACATAACAATAGTTTTGATGCATTTTGTCTCTTTTGCTCCTAGTTCAGCATAGCCAATTTGTCTCCTGCTGCTGGGGACCCTGATCGTGTCAGAGGAGGGTGCATTCGCCCACCGGTCCACCGACTGAGGCCAGTCTTGCGCATGGAGAGTCACGCGCTGATCTCCGTGTTCCTCCACTTCTGTATAGGCAGCTCGGGCTACTAACCAAAGTCCTAACACAGCGTCAAAGTACCAGTCCACCATTTTTTTGTCTGGTCTTGTCCTACCCAGCAGACTTGGTGGCCAGTTTTGACTGCTGCAGGCACTAACCTAGTGGTTAAGTTACTGGACTAGTAATCAGAAGGTCGCTGGTTCAAGCCGTACCACTGCCAGGGTGCCACTGTTGGGCCCTTGAACCTCAATTGCTTAGACAATATACTGTAACAGTACTGTAAGTCACTTTAGATAAAAAAGCGTCTGCTAAATGACGAAAATGTAAATGTATTAATTTATTTTATTGGCACTATGCACTACATGGTCAAAAGATTATGCCCATGGTTTTGGAACGCTTCATTTAGACCTAAGTTAATTTCAATATTTATGATAATTAACCACCAGTTCAATTTGACAAACTAACACTGGCTAAATTAAATTAGCTGGCTGTTAACACTGGTGAGTGGCATTTCGATTGACCGATATGAGGTGATCAAGGTACTGCCCTTCAACAGACCGCTGCTCATGGACCCAGTGTGTACATCTATCATCACTTCTATAAAAAACAGTCGATCTGAATGACGTGTTTCTGTGCAGCTTGAGTATCTTGGATTAAAAGGTCAAAGCTGATAACGTACCGTACACATACAGGATGTAGTCATCGTAAGCTTCTCCCACCAGGTTGGACGCCACGCAGCGGTAGGTTCCGTTATAGGTCTTGTTGAGGTTCTCGATGAGGAGATCTGAACCTGTGATCACGGCATGTGAGGGAACATCATCGTCCACTTTGAACCAGTTAATTCGATGTGGCCTGTAAAACAGCGATGACACGTCAAACAAATCTAACCAAGTAATAATAAAAATGGATTTGTTAGAATTTTGGTCTGAGCCATGTTTCTATTCATATTTGTATCATTTTAAAAACTGAATTCCTGATTTTGTTGGGATATATACGCCGCCTTTCACAAGTATTCATCCATCTCGGCCTTTTTAACACATTATGAAGAAGTCTAAGTGAAAACCTAGACTTTAATCTGACTGAGAATTTGTGGCACTTCTTGAAAATTGCTTTTCACCAAATGTCTCCATCCAATTTAGGACATCTTGAGCAATTTCGCTACAATAAAAGAGAAAAATCTGTGTCCAAATGTGCAGATAGATACAGTAGATGGCTGGACTTTATCACCGAGGGAAAATTCTGGTACTACAGTATCACATAAATAAAATGACATTATGTACATGTAAGTAACATCAATGCAAAAAAACAACTATAAAAGACCTAAACATTTACACATCATGGACAAAGTATTGGGACACCCCTTCTATTTTTAATTCATGTGTTTCACAACAACAAATAGGTTTGATAAATCAGTTACATAAGGGACATTTTATCTTTCAAACACTGCAGCAACAGCTTAGGGAAGACCCTTTGCTCTTCCCAAAATGCAAAAACGCGATTTATAAAGACATAAAAGATCAGTGATCTCCAGTCCGGACCTCAACCCTACTGAACAGCTTTGGAATGAACTGGAACATCAATACAGGCTTTCTTGACCAACATCAGTGCCCAGCCATCTAAATGATCTTTTGACTGAATGGACACGAATTCACACAGAAACAATTTAAGTCTTGTGACAATTTAAGTCTAATTTAAGGCCTTAACCATTTGACCACAAGCTTATGGTCAGGTGTAAAATACTGTTTGCCTTATGTGTGTGATTACTGGTGTTTGTGTACAGATTACAGTTTTAAAGACTGTTACTAGATTTATAGGTATTTCAACCAGTTATAAACCCAGTGGGTCTTGTGGACCCCATGAGGTGCCAGAGATTTCAGATAAAGATCTGCAGTCTGTCTCTGCCAGGACAATCAAACTAAACATTCAAAACATCCAAAACAAATATTTTCACCACTTTTATAAAGTTTGTCATTGATTTTAGAGCTTACTGTATAAAAAGATCAAATATCCCCCATAGCACAGGGTTCAAGTACAGTGTTACCAGTTGTTCCAAAAGGATAAAAGAGGAAATGATGGATAGATCAGAAACTCACTGGGGTTTGCCTTTAGTTTCGCATGTCAGCTCGAGGTTTTCCCCCTCTCTCGTCAGGCCCTCTGGAAACTCCACTACGATCTTCACCTCTGGTTTATCTATCCAAAAGAAAATAAAGACATAAATCTACAGGTGACCTTACAGGCATGCACATTCTCGTTACAGTATCTGTCGTCCAGTTTAAATAGCCTTTACATTTTTTTCTGTTTATATTTCGCAAACATCTCTGCGGCAAATTATTAAACACATTTAAATCTTAATCAGCTCATTAGGACTAGATGCAAACACCCTTACAGGCTGGACAATGATCAAAACATACATCTTCAAACATACATCTACAATTCCAACAAGGTACCAATGTTACTAATGTAACTAATGTTGCTAATTTGTGGTATCTGAATAAGTTCTCCCTTATTATTTTTTTTATCTCTATTTATGCTTATAAATATGTACTGTACATATGCAGTCATGCATGTAAATTTGAAGGACATTTACTCTGTAAGTATATTAAATATGTTTAGTAAAATGTGGTTGAATATTTGATTCCCCTCACTGTACCACAAGCTGATAAAGCAGCTTATTCATTTCTTAACCATATTTTTCCAGTTCATGACAAAGTAATAGTATATCTCTTATAAGAGAAGCTGTAGGAATAAGGAATCTGGCCTGCAGTACATGACTCTTGGAGCAAATCTTTATCCCTCAGGTCTAAGGTGAACACTTGGGTGGTGCAGTCTGGTATTTAAACTCTATTTACTAGCAGTGTACTGTAAAATCCTCCTCTGGTTTTATGTGCGTTTGTCAAAATGTCAACCTTTTTCCAGCGAAGCTGATTTAGCCCGTCTTTTCTTCACAAAGGTCAGCTGGAGTAGTCATCCGTCTGAATAAATTAATATCCCACAAAGATTACAAAAGGTTAGGTCAACCTTTCTGGGACTCTGTATGGCCACAATAGTGTGCACTGATCACCCTCAATTATGATGCTATTTAGAGACGTGAATAGAGGCATAACAAGACAAAGCCGCTTTTAATTAAAGCGAATCCCAAAGCTCTGTCCAGGTTAATGACGTATAACAGACATGACTTTACTTCTTATTTGGTATTAAATCCTTTTTTTACTGAAACCTATTTCCACCCCCCAGTTTAGTCATAGTAAGTTTTTATACACTTGCTACAAATGCTTGTTATATACACTGATCAGCCATAACATTAAAACCACCTCTGTGTTTCTACACTCACTGTCCATTTTATCAGCTCCACTTACCATATAGAAGCACTTTGTAGTTCTACAATTACTGACTGTAGTCCAGCTGTTTCTCTACATGCTTTTTTAGCCTGCGCTCACCCTGTTCTTTAATGGTCAGGACCCCCACAGGACCACCACAGAGCAGGTATTTTTTAGGTGATGGTCTATTCTCAGTCCAGCAGTGAAAGTGAGGTTTTTAAAAACTCCATCAGCATTGCTGTGTCTGATCCACCCATACCAGCACAACACACACTAACACACCACCACCATGTCAGTGTCACTGCAGTGCTGAGAATGATCCACCACCTAAATAATACCTGCTCTGTGGTGGTGCTGTGGGGGTCCTGACCATTGAAGAACAGGGTGACAGCAGGCTAAAAAGGCATGCAGAGAAACAGATGGACTACAGTCAGTAATTGTAGAACTACAAAGTGCTTCTATATGGTAAGTGGAGCTGATAAAATGGACAGTGAGTGTAGAAACAAGGAGGTGGTTTTAATGTTATGGTTGATCGGTGTATATTATATGAAAATGGTCTGTGGTGCAAAAAAGGTTGGGGACCGCTGGTCTAGGCCACCCAAGCTAGACAGGTCTTTTTAGGGTTTGTGTCTTATTATATCTAATTTTATTTATGTATTTTGCCACTGTTGCCCTGACCTTGATCATTAGTGCCTGACTGCAAAGCTGATTTAAAAGTACCATAATATTAAGCACCATAAAACCATGAAGTATATTTATTAAGTACGTATACTTACAACATTTGGTCTGATCTTAGTTTTATCCACATTAATGAAACATTCAGTCCTGACTAGTAAGTATGTAAACCCTTCTTTAATTACTTAAGGACTCTCATTTAGCAATAAATCAGAAACAGTGGTGCTTTTTAACTATTGAATTTTTTAACTATTCCCGCATTTTATGCCACATCTTATCCTGGCTAAAATCTCTAAATGAATAATGGTGATTAATATGACCATAAGATTTATACTATTTTGTATGTGATTAGTTTAGAAAGCATGTAATAATGATTTGACTGCATTTTTAAAGGCTGGGGACTCCCCAAATGAATAATCATTACATTTATTAAGACCTTAAACCATACTAGAACACCTCAGCCTGAGTGAAACAGCAGCTCAGTGTAGTATATCTGACTGATGACTCACATTGTACTTCCAGATATTTTTGGGCTTGGAAGTCCTTCACAGCTGGATGGTCAATGATGCAGATGATGGCCGCTCCATCGTCTTCCTTGGAGACAGTATACCTGAGCCTGCTGGTAACAGTGAACATCCTGTCATACGTCTCCTCCACCGTCTCCTCGCCTGGGAGCCAAACACAAGAATGACAAGGTAACGGTAATGAGCACTCTCTCTCTCCGCTCCTCTCTGTTTTCAGAACGGCTCCTAATAACTCCCAGTCCCACATGAAGGCCTTTGAGAAATGATCCATCACCTCCAGACAAATCTAACATTCATTTAAAGTGGCAGACACATTTCCTAGCTGTCATGCTCCATACGCTGGCTGACACCCAAACTGTAGTTACATCATGTTAGCACCTTCGGATATAAAGAGGACACATGGTTGGTTTTTACAGAACATAACTGGTACTCCAAATCATCTATACATTATATTAATAAACTTTTAAGCTTTAATGATGGAATAAATACTACTACTGATAATAATACATTATATAATACTTACAAGCCATGTGGAGGCTTCACGTTACATCCTGTATACCACAGTGGGACCAGATTAAGATTATTTAGTTTTGTGTTTCGTTTTAATGCATTATTTGTGTTGCCTGGGTCGCTGTAAAAATCAAAATATACCTTAATAAGTCTAAATAGAAGCATTTTTTTGTAAATGTCCTGGACTGAAACTATTAAAGATGCTATGGCAAGATGGGAATTGAGCCTCAAATCAAATCAAATGTGTCAAACATCCTGGTTTTGTCAAATGTTAGATGATTTTTTTCTCTTTTTACCTGGTTAGGTCAGACTGAATCAGCTAGGCTACAGAAATGACTAAAATGTTTTATTAATCCCTTTAAAGTGCAGAAACAATTAGCATTCTCATTGCAAATATCAATCACTGTCTTTGTAGTGACGCTTGTTACACTCCTTAAGGAGATGAATGTCAGTAATGATGGACGTGGTTATCATACACTCATGACTGCTGTGGCTGTGACGTGTGATGAGTTGTTGTGGTACTGATGTTGCTGTTACACTCGTCGTGAGTGTAGTTTTACATTCACAGTTACATTTTCAGCATTTAGCAGACATTCTTATCCAGTGCAGCTTACAGAAGTGCTTCCACAGCTAGTTGTCACACTTCTGACAGGGATTCCTGTCACACTAGTGTTGAGGAAGGCTGTCACACTCATTACGGTGGTGATGAAACACACACTCATGCCTCATGATGAAAATGGTTGAAACATTTGGTTGCTGTGAGCCGTGAGATCACCTGATGCTCATTAAGCTTCGCAAAGGCCAGATCTTCATCCCGAAACGAGTGTGATTAAACTAAACTAAGGAGTTCCTAGAGAACATTTAGAGCACATACATTTGCAGGCTGTCAAAACTGTCGTTTTTTTAGACGGTACAGAAGCTCCAACAGCACAGAAGTCATTGCAGTGTTGATAATATATGCCAGGGATCTTCAAAAAGTTTCCACACTTTTATATTTTGGTTATAAGCGGTGAGGGTGGGAGGAGGAGTAATCGGTCGTGTCTGAGAGACTGAGAGATTCTTATAGTCTGGATTTAGCTCCATCTGATTCCCACCTTTTTGGACGCTCAAAGAAGCTTTAAGGGGAAGAAGATTTTCATGTGATGATGATGTAAATGCAAAAATGTTGGGGCAGGAGCATGCTTACCGCTGCTCTTAATTTATTGTTCTGTAATTGTTCGGGAGCTGTGGACACCAATTTCTGTAGCTGTGAAAGTGTTTCCCACATTATCTGGTAAATTTAGCACTGCTGCTGTACAACATTATATCACACTTCAAAATGTGATGCACATTTTCAATGAGAGACAAGTCTGGACTGCAGGCTGGCAAAAGATCAGAGTTTTTCAAACCCCACTCAAGGGTCGCAAGCTAAAAAAAATAATGATAATTAAATAAACAAATTTTAAACATGAAATGAACTTGACCACCTCTGCCCCCATGTGGAGGCTTTATGTTACATCTTGTAAACCACAGTGGGACCAGATTGCCACCATTTTCATTAATTAAGTATATTTCGTTTTGATGTATCGTTTGTGTCTCCTGGGTCGTGGTAAAAATATGGACAAAATGTGGATCACCTGAAAAACGTTCATGGTCTAGAAAAACCCTGGTTTAGATAGAAGCATTTTTGTCAATGTCCTAAACTGAACCTGTTAAAGATGCTGTGGCGAAACGTTCTGTAAAAAAGGGATTTTTTAGAAGACAACGCACTTCAACGTTCATTACCGTTCATTACTACACACATATTTATATATTTATATATAGTATATATAGTGTTCTCTTATATAGTTGTAATTGTCATACTGATGTATAATAGTCAATATTTTTAAATATTTTTTTATTTAAATTTAATTCTACCCTAATTTATTTACTGTACTTACTGTACTTATACTGTACTGGAGCTGCTGTAACACTCGGATTTTATCGTATCTTATCGTAATATAATGTTTTGTTTTATTATTGTAAGTAATTAAGTTGGCAAATATATTATCATGGTGATACAGAATCAGTAATTCACTTTTTTTTTTTTACTGTACTGCAAAAATATGCCTCTGTCAAGGCTTTAAACTACTGGTGATTAATTATTGACTTTTATTTTTATGACTTTTATTTCCACCCCTGACTAAGAGCACTGCTGAATTACTCGTTGCTCAGATTCTCCCAGTTATTTTCCCTGTAAAATGTTGTAATGAAAGTGTTTCTTGACACCAGATGCCCTCCCTCCTTGCATATCTTAATTTAGGAACGGCATTCATGATCAAATCACACAGGCTGCACACCCTCGTAACCACACAATCCACACTAGTAACTAATATCTAAAAAGAACCAGCTGAATGGTCGGGGTACAGCTGGAGCTTCTTATTCAAGTGCTTCCAAAACGTTTTACATAAATAAACCTCCAAAAATGATTCTTTTCTTTCCTTTTGTATAAAACGTCCCCGTCCTGTTAATGTCTCATTAAATCATCAGAACCCATCACAGTAATATGTACAGAGTGAGTAGAAGATGTTTAAAGTTGTGCATAATCAGAAAAGCATTATTGATGGGATGTAAATCTGACCTTGTAGGATCTGATCTCCTTTCTTCCATGTGATGCTGGAGGCGGGTTTGCTGCCCATGGCGGTGCAGGTTATCTCGGTTTCATTCCCCTCGCTCACCACGTCCTCACGCGACTCAATGATTGGGTTGCCCGGCGGAACTGGTGAACCGTAAACAGAGGCAGGATTAGAGAGGAGCTTGGGTCACCTGCGGCTGGATCTCTGTCTGAATCTTAAGCCTGGTCAACAACTTTCTTTTGCTCTGAGACCTGCTGATGATCATGTGGTGTGGATTTTTCTATACAGGCAGCACAACAGGGATTTGTGCTATGTGGTTTTACTTTGGGCTGTGGTTTTAATTTAGTTGATGAAGGCACTAACATATATTGTACATATTTATAATATATACTAATATAAGTGTTGGAATTACTGTTATAGGTATTTTTGGGTAGTGGCAATAAAATTTAATGATCAGAAGTATACATGTATGCACTTTGTAGATCTACAATTACTGACTGTAGTTCATCTGTTTCTCTACATGCTTCGTTAGCCCCCTTTCATGCTGTTCTTTAATGGTCAGGACCCCCACAGGACCACCACAGAGCAGGTATTATTTAGGTGGTGGATCATTCTCAGCACTGCACTGACCAACTAGGTAGGAGTGTCTAATAGAGTGGACAGTCAGTGGACACGGTATTTAAAAACTCCAGCAGCGCTGCTGTGTCTGATCCACTCATACCAGCACAACACACACTAACACACCACCACCATGTCAGTGTCACTGCAGTGCTGAGAATCATCCACCACCTAAATAATACCTGCTGTGGGGGTCCATCTGTGGGGGTCCTGACCATTAAAGGACAGGGTGAAAGCAGGCTAAAACAGTAAGTAGAGAAACAGATGGACTACAGTCAGTAATTGTAGAACTACAAAGTGCTTCTATATGGTAAGTGGAGCTAATAAAATGGACAGTGAGTGTAGAAACAAGGAGGTGGTTTTAATGTTATGTACAGGAATATACATGTAAGCACATACTGTATATTCATAGTCAATGTGAACACAGATTGTCATGTTTCTTATAATGAATGGTTGTGTGATCTGACAGAACAGACTCAGTTTAAGAGTCGTCTTCATAAGAACTTTGACTTTACAGATCATTTTATCTTATCAGACTTTGTGCTAAGGCTGAGCATCCACGCTGTGACTGTGTACAGCCCTGCATATCATTATGAAAAGAAGAAAGTCACTTCGGCGCGCGCTCACTTCCATTCATCTCTGCAGGATGTCCCAGTATGCTCTATAATAAAGCTCCATACATCAGTGCTATTCAAGTTTTTATATCCACAGTCGTACAAAGCTGACTTTCCAAAAAAAACCTCAAATCGTTTAAATGGGCCTTCTTAACAACTCGGAGAAATTCAGTGGATGCGCCTGTGAAAAGCAAATCATTCAGTATCAATAGTGCAACATCTGCTCCTCTTTTCTTCGCCCGTGTTATTGCAGACAGCATGAAGGTAATTGGTTGATATTGTGTTATGGTGGGATTCAATTAGACAAGTTCAATTGGCTGAAAGGATCGATGAGGGAAATCAATAATCATGATTTCGGTATTTACAAAGGCGGCCCGACTTACCCAGGACGGTGATGTCGGCGTAGGCTTCCTGTGGGGGGTCCGTGTAGAGCTGGCAGACGTATCTTCCCTCATCCAAGAGTGAAACGTTAGACAGCGACACACGCAGCTCGTTGTCGGAGAAGTTAACCAGCTGAAACCGGCTGTCCTTCAAAGCTAGGGAGAGAAAAAGCCTATTAGGAGAATGTCATAGCGTCAAGGCTTCATGCTCATTTTTACTGAAATACATGATTTTCGGTTAGTGATGTTGATTTTTTACACCCGTTGGCTGCTTTATTGGAAACATCTGTAGACACATGTGAATGTCCAATCTTGTAACAGCAGCTCAATGCATAAGGTCATACAGACGTGATCCAAGCACTTCAGATATTGATTACATCAAACATCAGAATGTAAAACAATCTGATGTGATCTGAAGGTCTTTGATCATAGACAGGCTGAAATGCTGATTTCCTTACACAAAGTGCAGAAATATCTCTTGATAAGAAAGGTCGGAGGAGAATGGCTATACTGGTTCAAGCTGACATGTAGTAACAAGACCAGTTTGTTTACTTTCATCCTGAGCAGACGCAACACGTCAAACCTTGAGATGAATGAACACACCTTAAACAGGGTGTGTATTTATCACAGGGTATCGCACACTCACCCATTCCCCATCACGCTTACAACTAGGGGCAGTTTGGAGCAGCATTTATGACTGGCACAAGACAAGGTGGCATTTTTAGGTGGATATGAACTGCATTACTATAAGCAAACCCACACAGACAGAGTAAGTAATGCCTTAAAGATCAAACCCAGGTCCTTAAGATCCTGGGGTTAGCCAGCACCCACATTATTTGCCTTCCTTATTTAGTAAAGGTCAGTGTTGTTAAAGTTTCGTGGCTCTTGAAGAAAAACCTGTCAAGTGCATTTTTCCAGCGTCGTACCAACTTTTTAATGCCTTCAGCAAAAAATGTGTTTGGTAGAGTGTAGCCACGGATGCAGTGCTGCTTTAACATCATCATCACATGAAAATCTTCTTTCCCTTAAAGCTTCTTTAAGCGTCCAAAAAGGTGGAAATCAGATGGAGCTAAATCTGGACTATAAGCATCTCTCAGTCTCTTAGACACAACCAATTACTACTCCTCCACCCTCACCACTTCCAACCAGAATATAAAAGTGTGGAAACTTTTTGAAGATCCCTTGTATATGTGACAAATAAAGACATTCTATTCTATATACGTGATTACTACTTTTTTTGCTTTTATTATTTCAAACATACAGCCCATTAAGAAATGTACTTTTTAAAATAAAAGAACTGATGAAATTTAGTTTTTGCTTTTTTCCTCTCCAGATGCAACACGATGGTGCATCTTATTAGGTTCTAAGAGACGACATCTCAACATCCACTTAATCACAGCTTCTAATGTTAAGAGCTTCTAGGAAAGAAAAATAAGCCACTCAGAATTACGATTAAACCCTCTCACTTCTGAGAAGCCAGAAAAGATAACAAGAATTTTTTCTTCTCTTTACTTCAACTGAATAGATGTCGACATGAGACGTTTTATTCCCCGATACATGCTACCTGTGCTTCCTCATCCACAGCACTCCAACTCTGATAGATCTGATAGATCTGATTTAACATTTTTATTACGTTTAATCCAATACGTGAAGTACAAGCCAGCTGTGCGAGCGAGATCAGTGGACATGAAAGAAGCATGACAGAGCTGCATGAATTATCTATGATTATTACAGTGCGCAAGAATTATCTGAAAACTCAGAGCGGCTGACAGTAAATGGATGTGATCGTCTCCTGTCCCAGCATGCTCTGCCTGACAGTTCTGCTCATTTCCGTTTTTGAAAGACAGAAAAGCAAAGCATAAAAAACAAGGAGTTACATGCTATTATATACAAATATTTTAATTTAAGAAAAGAAAACAGCAGAACTACAAAGAATTAGCATTAAAGAATCTGTTAATAAAGGTCTGGTTTTTAACTTCATTTATGTCAATATTTAATATTTATCCCTATATATATACCCACATATAAAACAATCTATATTATTACTCATATTGTATATAACTGATATATTGTATATAGTACACACTGATGAGGCATAACATTATGACCACCTTCCTAATATTGTGTTGGTCCCCCTTTTGTTGCCAAAACAGCCCTGACCTGTCGAGGCATGGACTCCACTAGAACCCTGAAGGTGTGCTGTGATGAAGAGATAATCAGTGTTATTCACTTCACCTGTCAGTGGTCATAATGTTATGCCTCGTTGGTGTATATATTATCAACTATTTAATCAACAGGGCTATGCAATATAGTCATTCAATGGATTGAAAAAGAATTCAGACCCCTTGATTTATATGGACAGAACTGCCACTATAGTGTTGCTTCGGCTATATGTATGGATGTTTTTGTATTCAGTTGCAATCATCCATCCCACAATTCCTGTTGTTGTGAAGCACCATCACAGCATGTTGCTGCCACCACCACGTCTCACCATATTAGCAAAGTGATGTGTAGTGCCTTTTTTTTTTTTTTTACCATAGTGCTTGCTGTTCTGCCCAAAGACGTCAATGTTCATCTCAAGAGACACTCAACAGTAGCTTCTGTCGTACAGCACTTTCATCCCTCTCTGACCAATGCCCTTTTTGCCAGAATGCCTAATGAATTATTGTATATCCTTGCCCCAATCTTGTCGCCTTTTCACAGTTTAATTGTGGACATCCCCAGATAGATCCAAGTGTGTGCCTTTCCAAGCTATGCCCAATTAATTCAAATTGGGACAAGTGGACTCCAGTTGAGTTCTGGACACTTCTTAATGATAATTGAAGCAAACAGGGAGCACCTGACCATGATGTGGAGTGCCACAGACAAGTAGAGCCAAGTAATTCAATTGTATAAAGTGCCTTGAAAAAAAACAATTGCCAGCTTTTGGACACACACAAAATGAGTTCATATTATTAAAACAAAACATGATGTAACACAAAGGGAAACTATGGAAAAAAACTTTATCTAAGAAATTAAGTTATCCAGCATGCATTTCACTCTTCTGAGATAAGACATTGACTCTAGTTAACTAGTTCAATTTAGCTTATTGAACACCGCCGGTCCTGATTTCAGTCAGCCCTCCAGAATGTTACACACATTATATTAAACATTACCGTTTATGCCAAGCACTCACTCAAAGGTTTGTATAGAAACACTATGTCAAAATCTGCATTTTAATTTATCCCAAGGGTTTAATGGAGTTTAGGTCAGGGCTCTGGGCAGGACGTTGTAGGTTCTCCACAATAAGCTCCACAATAATAAACAGGGGTGCAGTCATGTACTGCACAAGGAAATAGCCTTCTACAAACTGTTGCCATGAAGTTAGAATCACACACTTTTGGTCATACAGTGTACATGTTTAAGCCTGGATAGTTTGATATGGATTATTATGGATCTTTCAATATATTCAATATATTTAATAACAATATAAAAATTACAATAATTTGTGTTGGATTTCAATACATTCAATCTAAGTTGTTTTGAAAGCTTTAGACTGATTTGCAAATTAACTAAACTAACTGAGTAATGTGCTGTAATTAGAAAATCAATTAAATCTATAAGCATGTAAAATTACTGTAATAATTGTATGTATTTTCTCGTTTGTGTTTTTAACAGCGCATGTGGCCGTGGTAAGCAATACCGGAGAAAACCTCTGCTCGTATTTGTTTGCATCACCTCTGTTTGCATCACATATCACAGCAGTGAGTGACAAGAGCCATTATTCAGAGCTGACAAGCCCTTCAGTGTTGCCTCGCAACTAAAAACTCCCTCAGCACTGAAACTGAGAGGTTATACCTATGAATTGTTCAACAGGCCATACTTTTCCCAAAAAGCGAGCTGGCTGTCCGGTGAACATTAGACAGAATAATACATTATAGAAGTAGAAAGACTGGAGACTGAGTGGTCCGTCCACATCCCTAATGTAAGAGCTTGTGGCCAGAGTTTCAGATGTCATAATTTCTCAGTCTCTCTCACTAGGTTGTTTTTTTAGAATAGAGATGGTGATGAGCTCTTGTCAGGTGTAATTGCAGATGTAATATGCCTACTAGGAAAATTATGTAGCCCTAAGACATAATAATTAGATTTCAGATGAGGACATGACAAAAATGTGGCCTGACCTTTTTACTGATATGTTCTTTTACTTTCACACGAGCAAAGGAACGAGCAGAGAGCAGAATAATAATACTGGAGACAGAAAAATATTTTACTTACTGTTGTGGTTACCATATTTTATAGGAATGAAAACACCTGCTTAGAATTTAATTATAAACATTTAAGTCTGACACAACTAAATTAGATAGATTAAATACTTTCACAATACTGGAAGTACATGCACACGTGGCACGGTGGCAAAGTGGGTAGCACTGTCGCCTCACAGCAAGAAGGTCCTGGGTTCGATTCCCAGGTGGGGCGGTCCAGGTCTTTTCTGTGCTGATAGGGAGGGTCGTGTCAGGAAGGGCATCCGGTGTAAAAACTGTGCCAAATCAATAATGCGGCTCACGATCCGCCAGCGACCCCTAACGGGAGCAGCCGAGGAAATAGATAGATACATACATAGGACAGTTATTGCCTAGCGGTTAAGGTACTGGACTAGTAATCAAAAAAATCAAAAAGTTTGCCACTGTTGGGCATTGTTGCCCTTGAGCAAGGCCCTTAACCTTCAATTGCTTAGACAGTGTACTGTAAGTCATTTTGGATAAAAAGCATCTGCTAAATGCTGAAAATGTAAATGTAAATATTCAATATGATTTTAAACGTGACAAATGACTAACAGTATATAGAAACCCTTTCAGTTTATTCATTGCTGGTGTTATGCTTTTAAATGGACAGCAACAGTT
Organism: Trichomycterus rosablanca; assembly: GCF_030014385.1. Taxonomy (NCBI): domain Eukaryota; kingdom Metazoa; phylum Chordata; class Actinopteri; order Siluriformes; family Trichomycteridae; genus Trichomycterus; species Trichomycterus rosablanca. The sequence goes on from NC_086007.1 coordinate 24,205,273, forward strand.
TAGAGAATGGCTGGTTTCCTGTTCCCACAGTTTCCATTGGCATTTAGCAAATCTAAAATCCTCTACAGTACATATAAACACACTACATCTTTATGAAAACATATGCATTGTATACATAATTAATAAAAGTGTTAGTTAGCGTTTTTAAAAATTTAGCATTAATAATACATTACTATCTCAAGCATTTGATCAGGCACACAATGAAGAACAGGTCAGGTTAAAAAAAAAACGCTTTTTATTGCTTTATTGCCACATGAAACCAAGAAATAAAAAGAAGTCATTTCCGTATTGATTTTTATTGTCGATGTCATGAAAGGGCAAGTAGTAGGAAACAGGAGCGGTTTCCTCTTGTGGATAAAGCAGACATTGATTGCTGGGCAGAACGTCACTTAGCAGCTCATCAAGGCCGTTATTAGGCACAGAAGCCATGATTATATGCTCTGCATTCAGCATGCCAACGAGCAGCTAAATAATCTTAAGGCTGGAATACAAATGGTCTATTCGGAGTGCACTAATCAGGCCAACACAATTACACACTGTCACTCAGTTGTTAGAAGGACCTTGTCAACAATGCCATGCCTTGCTGCACATTCCAATAATAAGAAATCTTCAACTCAAGGCTCAGCCTGATCGGAGGGAAGGATGAATTTTGCACGGCTGTCAAGGAGGGAAAAAAAATACAGCTGCTTCCCAGACCTGAATACTAGTACACCAGTAAAAACATATTTAAATGTTTTATGCAATATGTGGTGTGAAAAAGTAATTGCCCCCTACTTGACAGCCTCTGGTAATGCACATGCCACCTGTAACTTTAGATCACTCAACAAAATAAAGGATTTTGACACAAAACATTTTGTAATACATTATTTGATTTATGTAAGGTAGAAAATAAAGCAACAACCACATCACATGGTGCAGCACCGCCACGACCCAATGCCTGAATAAATGCTTATAGTATTTGCCAGTAAATGTAAATATCCTGGTGCATAACACAACACCACCTAAGCTCAGGCTCAAGGATGCATGACCTAATATTCTCCTCAAGAATTTTCTCATAGCTGATGGAATTTACTGTTCTATTGTTATATGAATAACAGCAAGTCATCCATGTCCTAACCCAGCAATCACCCCACACCATCAGACTACCATGCAATGCAATGCTGTATTTGCTTTTCCACAGACATTGTTGCTAAAGGTTTACATTTTGATCTGTCTCTCCTCCACATTATCATAAAAATATCTCACATGCCATTCTCTCGATTAGCACTGGCTTCTTCCTTGCTGTGCTCTCCTTCGTATTTTGGAGTCATGAACACTGAGCTTGGCTGAAGCTAGAGACGTCTGCAGTTCTTCAGTTGTTGCTATTTCAAGTTTTCACTATTTGAAGGTAACTGCATTTTTGTGAGGTCCTGTAAACTTTCACATTTAAAACATTTTTCTCAGCTTTGTTGAAAATTTTCTAGATTGCAAAATATTTTACATACTTCAAAACAACTGCTCGAATTGTAAAAGAATTGGTTGAAATTAATGGTGAAGTTCAAGTCTCTATAGAACTGGCTGTCAGTGTGTGGTCAGTAGTCCAACTTGAATGGCAAACTTAACTAATCACTTTTACCACTGGACACCCTTATTCCCTAAATATTGCTTATATCTAAAATCACACGTGAATATATTATTTTGTTTAATAATCTTAAATAAATCAGTGTGACAAACACAGCAATGTATATGCTTAATGTGAGTAAACAGAGAAAGTGGTTCTTACGTCTGACATCTCGGAAGTAGATGGTCTGTCTGTTGGGGTTAAGGAGCTGGATGACCGAGTCGTCGTTGTTCTTCACCCAGCAGCTGATGGTGGCCGTCTCACCCTCAATTACTGACACATTTGCCGTCACCAGGTTTTGACCCTGTGCTGTACAGACAACAAAAGTAGAACGCAGGACGATTATAGAGTTATTTTTCACATTCAGTTATGTGTTAAGTCTAGGAACATACTTAACCCTTTAATGGTCTCACTAAGAAAATAAGGTTTCAAAATTATTTCTTTGCATTTCTCAGTTTCTTGGGACTATACCAACAACAAACAATTAAGAGTTTTACGAGTGCACACGGTATTTTTAATGAGTCTTTACCAAACAGTTGAGATGATCACAAAAATGATGTTTATTTATTTTTATTTATTAGGATTTTAACGTCTTGTTTTACTCACTTTGGTTACATTCATGACAGGGCACGTAGTTACTCAGTACACAAGATTCATCAGTTCAAGTCTTTCATTCCAAACACAGTCATGGAGAATTTTGTATTTAAACAATGCCTAAAAAGTATTTTACATACTGATGTTTAATCTGCATCAAGTATCTGTATCTTTATTTCATAGTGACCTATATTTATATAAAATGTTTAAATCATGCATCTGCGTAAATTCATTTCATAAATTGGACCATTTAATTCACTAATGAAGAAAAGCCTGAGATGCAACAGCTTTCTCCGTCTGATTTAATCAACATTCATCTGCATACAGCACCGTACAGCTGACACTTGTAGATGCACAGTTCATGTGTTTACAAATGTTACTTAAAATTGCGCATACATTGTAAAAATGCTCTATTTTTGTGGATTGAACATATCGATTTTACTGTGTGTATAACTGCCGAGTGTGGAGCAGCTGTGCTACACGTCTGCACATTGCATCGAGGAAAACAGAGACCTGGTAATTGCCGCTCACGGCAAAACTTTGTCAGCCCTCTCCATCTAAACACATGGTGATAGAGGCTGGCAATCAACAGCAGGCACTCAATGGTGTGAGATCTGCCTGTTCTGTTTATTCACACGAACACACTCTACCGGTCATCAACACACCTTTTACAAAGCAAATCTCATTCACTTTCTTCTTTTTTTTAAAGCTATCGTTGGCATAACACAGTGTGTTTATTAATGTATACATTATTAACAGTATTAACTTCATTATTAACAGTATTAAGCTTCATAACTGCAAACACACCCAGAAACATACAATGGACAGGGAGCCAGTCAGTGCCAGACAAGGCACCAAACACTAACCTATTCACTAATTTACTCAAACCTATGGCCAATAGATTTAAATAATTGTTCGTCGCCCCTGGAGCAGAGAGGATTAAGGGCCTTGCTCAAGGACCCAACATTGGCTGCATAGCAGAGCCTGGATTTGAACTGACAATCTCTACCCCACTAGGCTTCCACTGTTCCCGATTTACCAATTTAGTGAAGACATTTGTTGATGTGGAGAGGAAGAACCTATAGGACGTATTAAGAATATGAGAAAAACTTCACAGACAGTGACTGAATGTGATAATCGAACCCATGTCCTCAGGACACTTGTAGTTGGCACCCAATTTGACTGCTGCATCTATGTGCTACCATGATGCATTGCAGGAAAAAAAGAGAAACAGCAAAAGTCACATTGGTTCCCAAACAAATTCCTCAAACACACAGTGAGAAAGGGAGCCTTTAACAGTAGCTGTAAAAAAAACACTAAATTTAAAATTTTTATTGTGAGCAATCAGCCACCTTTAACCCACCTTGATATTTATGAAGTCAACAAAAGCATCTAAATTTTCTTACTTTTATAGGTTTAGACAGCCAGCTAACATGATTTGGGAATGCCTGGTGCACTCGCAGCACAACAACAAACAAGTAATATTGCTTCACTCCATAAATCGCCATTAGCAGGCACGACCGAGGCTGATAAAAGAACAGGAGATGCTGTGCCGGTGCGCACTGTGACCGCGCCTGAGGTTAAACATCCGTGACTCTCCGTTTCATATCACCAAATTCACCACGTGTAGAAAAAAACACATAAACAAATGAAAGCTCCAGGTCTGACCGGAATGTGGTTTGGTTTAACATTATATCCATTTATTTATTCATTGTCTGTGTTACCATCGCTTTATTAGATTCAGGGTCACGGTGGGTACAATTTACTGGGCAAAAGGTAGGAAATGCCCTGGACAGGTAGCCAGTTTATCACAGGGCAAACACACACGTTCAAACTTTTGTGAATTGGCAACCGGAGGAAACCGGAGCTCCTGGAGGAAACCCACAGAGACAGCGAGAACCTTTCAAATCCCCCAAATAGCATCTGTCATCAAGAAGGCTGAGCCGTGATACATACATAAATAAAGATCAAGAACGAGTGCAATGCCATGAGTAAATACAAGCAAATAGGTTCTGATCATTTCCCAATCTTACCTTGCCCCTGTCCCAACGTTTTTTTTGCAATGTGTTGCAGGCATTGAATTAGAAATCTACATATATTTACAGAAATGAATAGATGGGAAAAATGCTCCATCAGGAGAAGAATTGTTACCATATGAATCCATGTGGTTTTAGAATGGGATGTCCAACAAGCTTATGGTCAGGTATCCACATACTTTTGACAATCGTGTAAAAACACATTCATATGGAAAATAATTTTTTACAATTAATTCTTATGTATTAGTGTATTTATAAGCGAGTTCTTATATAAGGAAATGTTCAAGGGCAAACTAGATTGTTGTTGCTGACTCCTGAGTATTGAATTAAAACTGCAGCAACAAGGTCTTCCAGCAGTGTAAACAGTCTGTTGTTTATAACTGTAGGCAGCTTTAGCTAACTTCATGAGTACAATAAGAATACATTATTCAGCTTGCTAACTCAATGGCTTCCAGATAATATTTTACCTTTATATTTCAGGAGTTCACCATCTATATGAGTAGAGATGTTATGATGTATAGAACAAGACCTCACACCCTACAGCACTGCATTACAAACCAACATCCTTCTGCAATAAATATAATCATACTAGCATTCCTGTCTGCAATGGATTGTTTTTTTTCTCTACAGTGTTTCTACCCTGTGTCCAGTGAGCTCTACATCTATCGTGACACTAGCCAGGATAAAGAAGTTACAGTGAAGCCTCAGTTCTTGAACGTGTCACACATCTAACACTCCAGTTCTCAACCATATGCAAGTTCGGTTCTCGACCTACCAAGTTTTTATTGGCCAGTTTGCCTGTATCTGTTTTCAGTGCACACTTCTGCAAAAATTAGCTGTGTGAACCATCCTATTTCTCTGTTTTTTGTGTTTTTATTTATTTATTAGGATTTTAATGTCATGTTTCACACTTTGGTTACATTCATGAAATGGTAGTTACTCATTACACAAGATTCATCAGTTCACAAGTAAAACACAGTCATGGACAATTTTCTATCTTCAATTTACCTCACTTGCACGTCTTTGGACTGTGGGAGGAAACCGGAGCTGTCAAAGGAAACCCACATAGACACAGGGAGAACATGCAAACTCCACACAGAAAGGATCAAACCCAGGACCTTTTTGCTGTGAGGCGACAGTGCTACCTACTGAGCCAACGTGCCGCCCTTGTGTTTTTTTTTATATTCTTATTAAATAAGCCACCATGGGACCAAAGAAAGGTAGGGATATCAGCAAAACAAAAAGAACTCAGAGGTGGAAAAAGAACTCATAGCAAAATAGAAAAGTGGGTTTTGGGTGTGTGGTATTGCTATGCAGTTTGGACAGACAGAATTCCAGAGAGTCTCAGGCAGGTTTTAGTGGTGCGAAGAGACAGAGAGAGAAAAAAAACACCAGAAGGACAGTTAGCTGACATATTTTTTGGAAGATGATTCCCCTTTAAAACAATAACATCTCTCATCTTCACCTTCCTCACTACGCTCCACCTAAGTCATCAACTCTCCTCAGTAAAGGTAGAGTGTTAATTGTAAAGTTCATTTTGATTAATTTCATCTATTTATTGTGTTTAATGTTTGTGTATAATTTTATGCATGTACGTAATGTATTATTATACAGGTTAAAATGTTTTGATATGTGTAATTATGGGGGTTTGGAACAAATTAATCCAATTTACATTAATTTCTATAAACAAAAATGATTCAGTTTTTAACCAGCCTTCTGGAACCATCTAAGTTTGAGAACCCAGGTTTCACTCTCACATTTATTCCATCATTCTGCACAGGTCATGAGGTTGTCACAAAGAACTCTTGTTTCTGTTGTAACTTGTTTTTTTCTTGGTATTCGGATTTTTTCCTCTTTCTAAAAACTGTGCCAGTAGGTGGTTGGGTTACTCTGAATTTCCCCTAGTTGTAAGTCTTAAGAAGAAAAAAAATTATTTGATTGACTGTCCAGGGTCTATTTCCACTATTGCCACCAGAATGAAAGGGTTTAGGCTCTTGACCCACCTGATTTTGATTAGGATTACTAATCAAAGTTACTAAAGTTGTTAAGTTAATGTTAAATTTATTGGCGCTATGGGTTAATAAAATGGTGTTAGGAAACAGATTGCTGTGTAGAAAAGCACTGATGATAAAGTTAACCTGTTTTGAGGAGGAAGAGCTCCTTTGGGAACATGTGTTGTGTACTTGTTCCCAGCATGACCACTGGTGCAATATTTTTCTCCCTCTTTTTTTATTCCAAGGGCTGAACTGTCAAGAAATAACCCAGTGTGACTAGCAGGCCCTGCTGAAAGATAAAGCAGTGGCCTGAATTTATCCTGGGATGGATGAAGGAGCAGGAGAATCAGGTAAGAGTCAGGGGAGCGCTGTGTGAGCTGGCAGAAGAGATGGGGTGAGGAAGAGGCACACACTTGCACCTCAAACTGCTTCATCAATCCTCAGAGGAGTAAGAGCTCTTCTGCTTTTATCTTACTTCAGCCCAGAGCTATAAAGCTTTCTATCATTCATATCCATTCTCATTTTCAGCCTCGAAAAAATCATGCTAGGCAGAAAATAATCAGGATTCTGGGGCATTAAACACCTAGTTAATACCGATTGTTAAAAAGCTTCATTTGGGAAGTCTCCTAGCCAACCTAAACCCTAAGCCCTAGCTTTATTATTAATTTTAATAATAATTTATACTGTTACTGAGCCTCGTACTGTAGATTTATTGAAATAAAATAAAGAAAATAGTGTAGTGAACTGTGCCTTCACTAAGAGGTGATATATATGACTTTATTCCCATGTTAAAATAAAAAAATATCCTAATGTACAGAGGTGGTTTAAAGGACACTCCGTTAAATCCAGTTTACATTTTATTAAATTTCAGGCCCTGACCCTTAATACTCACAACCAGGACAAGTGGAGTGTAATGAGCACATTTTTAAAAAAAAAAATCATTTTCTATTTGACGCAGCACTACAGTAATATTTCTGTAGCTGTAAATGACCTTTTCCTTCGCACTGTGTGAATATATTAGTTTTTGAGCAGAAGATTGCCTTTTAACCGAACTGTGTCGAGATCCATCTAAAAAAAGAAAGAAAAAGCAGGCGAAGATGCAGAACTTGTTAGTGTGTGGGAGTGCACGGTAATTGTTTGCATCAGAGCACTGGATGTTGTGGAGGAACGGTCCTAAATAGATTTTATGTCTGAATTGTTAAGCAGGACTCAGCTGTGCAAACTGCAAATATTTTCTGTTATGCTGGTACATTTCTTTAGTGAATATGGATTTTTCCACAGGGCTGCTAAGTGGGTGGCGACACCTTTTCGAATTTACTGTGGCCTTGGATATTCTGCATCATAAAAATTGGCTCTGAAGCAAAACTCCAGTACATTCCAATCAAATCGCAGCATCCTTGGTGCAAAATTTTCTATGGCATTGTGTTGCTTTAAAGAGAAAATCCATTTCAATAAGAAGGTAGCTGCCACTAAGTTACCTTATTTTGTGTAAAGGTGAAGGTAGCACTGGCTGTACTATCAATGTACAAATCAATCCTACAATCCTCTTCACGAAACTGAAGTTTAATGAAAATTGTAAGAGACATGGCAACCAAATAGTCAAATAAACATGTTAATAAATGTAAAGTGCTTGTTCTGTTCATAGAAATCATGTGGATGGAATCATATGGCTTATATGGCATTTAATAAGTGCTAGTGCTTCTAAGAATTTAAACAGTTTTGGGGGGTACTGAGGTGAAGATTTCCTTGTAGTTGTTTGTATGGTAGAATTTTGGGGGCCTGGTCTCCTTTTAGCTGGTAGGTTTGGGTGAGTTTGGTGTGTCCTATGCGGCATCTTGTGTAGATAATTTGTTCCCATTGTTTTATAGGTATCGGGTATTGAGCTCTATCCGTGTTTATGGTAGGGTGGATCTCTACAGTTCTCTACAGATCTCTACAATAGGGACAGTTGTAGCCTAGCAGGTAAGGTACTGGACTAGTAATCCAAGGGTTGGTGGTTCAAGCCCAACCACTGCCAGGATGCCACTGCTGGGCCCTTGAGCACGGCTATTAACCCTCAATTGCTTAGACAGTATACTGTCATAGTACTGTAAGTAGCTTTGTATAAGAGCATCTGCTAAATGCTGAAAATGTAAATGTTGGTATATTGACAAGTACATTGTGTATTTAAAGTATATGTACATTCTAATGTCACTTTAAATAAAAACAAAACTTAAAAACTCCTTCACCCCCAACTGTACATCATTTAATAACGTCTCAGCTAGACACCATGCATCTGGAACAGTTAGCCATGCAGTACAAAACACTTCAAACACACAGTGAACAACTTAAGAATAGAAACAATACCTGTTATGGTCTGGGTAGCTCCTTAGGAGGCAGAAGGAAAGAAAACATGCAGACATGTACATGTTAAATACAGGAATTATAAATTAGAAATACAATGACATTGTTCAGAAGCAGTTCTAATTTCATCAATTAATTCTAGCAGGGGCGGCATGGTGGCTAACACTGTTGTGTCACAGCAAGAAGATCCTGGGTTTGATCCCCAGGTGGGGCGGTCTGGGTCCTTTCTGTGCAAAGTTTGCATGTTCTCCCCGTGTCTGCGTGGGTTTCCTCCGGGAGCTCCGGTTTCCTCCCACAGTCCAAAAACCTGCAGTCCGGTTAATTGGATACACTGAATTGCCCTGTAGAATGGGTGTGTATGTGTGTATGTGTGAGTGTCTGCCCTGCAATGGACTGGCGCCTCGTCCAGGGTGTTACTGTGTGCCTTGCACCCATTGAAAAGCTGGGATAGGCTCCAGCACCCCCCTACGACCCTGATTGGATAAGCTGTTAAGACAGTGAGTGAGTGAGTGAGTAATTCTAGCAGTATTTATTTTGAGTGCTGATTTACTATTTAATCAGTTGTGAGTCACTTTATTTTGGCCTACAGGTCTATACGGGAAAGGAATTCTGGGATAGATAACATTCAGGGTTACGTTTAGGAACATAAAAATAAGAATTAAGTGCCTTGCTGTGAAAAACTACAGAAATATACAGTTTAATGTACACTGATGAGCCAAAACATTAGGACCATCCCCAAATATTTGCATGACAATGCCTTTAACACTTGTAATGTAACGGTCAGTTCTGTATTAAATGTTGGGCTGACCGTAGTTACTCATGGATCACATGTTGAATGCAGCTGATATGAGCAGCACAAACAGACCCGAGTGACTCGGATTTGGAACAAATTGTTACGGCCAGATGAACACTACCAATCATTCCCTAAATATATGTACACGTTCTGATATCAATTATAATTCTAGCATAAATTAACATTGTCCTCCCACACTGAAATGTCTTGTTGCTCTGTGTTCTACCCACTTTGAGTTGCTCGTTCACTAAACCCTTTACCCACGTACATTCTCAGCTCAAATAATAAACACAGACGACTTGCCGACTTTGTTGCATTGAGTCACTGTAGGTGTAAATACAGGGTGAGGTGGTGGGTGGGAAGTGCCAGTTGTTCACATTGCGCTAACGTGTAGGAACCTCATTTACAAAAGCAACAAGGTTACACTTCTATAGTTTAATATAAATATGAAGAAATGTGGTCTCCTATAGTCATGAGATCTTGTGATCAGTGTCACAGTTACTCTTGGCAAATTCTTTCTACACCCAGCAAGCATGCAATTATTGTGGAAGAAGCAAATAAAAGAACAAATGTGGCTGCCTGCGGTGGGTGCCATGTCACATTAAATATGCTAAAAAGATATTTGTAAAGGGTGTTTAGAAGAAAAAACTGAAAAAATAGCCTGAACGCACTGGATCTAAACCCACTCATTCTATCTGGTAAAATGTGACACCAGGCACCTTTAGATATGAACTCAGATTGTGTGTAAGCCTTTGCTAACCTTGCATATACTGCAAAAGAAAACAAGTATTCACCTAGTACATGCATTTACTTAAAATGTACAGATGCAATGTATTTTGACCTTGTATAAAAATCTGTGTATTTTGAAGCATTATCAAGATACAGACAATATAAAAAAATTAGGGCTTTCGTTAATTGCGTTAATTAACGTGATTAATGCATTAAAATTTTAATCGTAAAAAAAGTAATCGAGAATAAAATTTTTAATCAAACTATTTTTATTGGGCTATGTTTGTGCCACTTTAAACATACATCACTGTGGTAATTTACACTGCTTTAACACAGCAACACTGTGTTTATACTGTATAACAATAAAACGGGTCTTTTTCCAGTTTGCGGTTGTGAGTTACAAATGACTCGAGCTGCTGCTGCTACATATTGGGAAATGTCGGGTGTTTTTAATAATAATTTTTGTTTGTAAAAAGCGTGAGAAATCATCACTAGACAAAATTACAGTTATTAATTGACGCTTTAATATCATCTTTGGTCAAAGCATGGATATGTGACGCGTTACAGGCTAAATGAGCTCAGACTCTGTCACCATGTCTAACTTTATTTCAGAGGAATTTGGATGGAAAGCCCATGGACTGAACACGTCGTGGAAACATTACAAACACTGGTGTTAAATGGATCGCAATGGACTGTGGATGCTTTAACATAGTTAACGATGTGGGTCGACATGACTTTATACGTGTTGCATATAGAAATGGTTCATATTAGTACCTGAGCGCCTGTTTTCAGTGGCAGGGTTACGCACAGGAAAAGATCCTCACTTTTGCCAGATAATGTGAAAAGACTTGTCAGTTTAAATGACTGAAAGATGGGTAGCTGTTAACAACTCTGGATAGGCATTGGCTGGCTTTCTAAAGATTTAATAATTTTATCATAATTTTATAAAAACATTTATTGGTAAACATGTTCTTGCAATATAAATGTGCATAACTGTTTAAATTTTGCTTAGTTATTTTTGCAATTGATTAATCATGATTAATTTTGTTCTAATCTCGATTTTAATCTCAATTAAAAATTTTAATCATGTGACAGCCCTAAAATAAATACATTCTTACTATGTTGCGATGCCTTAGTTGGTAACTACAGCTTAAAGCAAGGGTGGGCAATTAAATTTTCCAAGGAGCCACATAAGAACTTTATAAAAAGTCCATGTTGGTTTGTAGTTTAGTTAGCAAAGCTTCAGGTGGGATGCTCTGCATCGTTCAAGTTTTTGTATTTTTCTGTGTTTAGTAGCGAAACTGTGATATGAACTCTAGATTTAAATTGTGGTCCTTAAACAGCTTTACACCTGACTTTTGAAGTTCATGTTTTTTTAAAAACTTTATCGTCTCTGTCAGTTGCACTCGGTTCTGTTCGCCGACACATTACGGTGAAGCTGGATACACACGTCTCACACACATGTAAATCCAAACTTGCGGAAATTAAAAGAAATAGTGCTCCCGTCAAAATAAACACAATCCTGTTATATGGCATGTGTGATGTACAGTACATTTATTTACGTCTAATTTTTAATTGCCACTGACCTCATGCGGGCCGGTTGGGGATGGCCGTACAATGCCCAGGTCTGGCTTAAAGAAATCTGGGGGAAAGAAATAAGTGCATTTTTGCAACATTTGGCATTAATTTTGGCCCAGCTTTTTCATTATTCATTGTGGAATCACTTTAAAGTCTTCTACTCTTTGCTAATCGTACACTGGCACCTCCCAGACCATCCACAGTGATCTGAATGTAAACTGTTTGTTATTATCTACTGTATTGTTATTGTAGACCGCTGCTCGAGGTTGGTAAGCCGTATTTATAAGACCTGCTGCTGGTAATGATCCACCATACGATGTCTGAATGCTGGAGAAAGAGTGATGCAATAACCTGTCACTCATCGGGGAAGCAGATCAGAAGGTTTAGGTTCTTGTGTGAGGGAGCACATCAGCAGGGCAGGAAAGGGGAAGGAGAAGATAATGAGGACATCAGGACAGAGACAGCTGACAGGATATGTCATCCTCTCAGTAGGGTCAGCGCTGAGAGGACTGGGCTCAGGGTGATCGCTAGTTGCACTCGGTGATCACTGTGATGTTATCCATCACCCTGCACTGGCCTGATAAACTCCACCGTCAAAGTGAGCTGCAGCACACACTTCAGTTCAGTGTGGTGGTGTAATTATTCTCACCTTAAATAGAAACGTATTTATTTTATGTGTTTATTAAGTCACTATTTGTTGCATTTATTAAACGACTCATTTGCTTGTTCAGCCTGCAGGTAAACAAAACAGTTTCTAAATGAACTTGTCTTTTGTTTCAAAAAGCCAAAGCGAGTTTGATTTTTAAATGTGTTTCCTAGAAACAGCTGCTTTTACCATTTTAAAGTGTTTTATTAAACAGCAAATTATTAAAAATGCATAATTTTTAATGAATCTCTAAATATGTTATAGTATTGGTATTTTACAAAGAAAAGCCATACATCTACATTTTCGGCATTTAGCAGACGTCTTTATCCAAAGCAACGTACAATTGAGAGTATACATTGCAGGCAATTGAGAGCCTTGCCCAGGGGCCCAACAGTTGCAAGCTGGCAGATCTGCAACCTTCTGATTACTAGTCCTGTACCTTAACCGCTGAGTTACCACTGCCCATACAGATTTATTTTGAAGCAAACTATATTTTTCTCAAGTCCATGTTGTATTGGTCTAGTGTGATATATGATAGGGTGTCTAAATACTTCACCCCTTTCAATTTAGTTTGTCAGCAATACATTTGTCAATGTATAAAATACATAAATCTGCATAAAATATGTTTTATAAGCAAATTTAAAGAGCATTGCATATAAGATTGAAGAGGATATAGTTTTATATTAAATAAAAACATGATTAAATACATGCTTCACTTTACTGTACACCTAATCAATAAATTAATGCACATCTTACTTTTCATTACATTTTTTTATATATATAATTTTTATAATAAAATCAACTTTTGGTCTTTTCTCGGTTTCGACTTTAATGAAAAGTAGGACAGCTGTAGCCTAGTGGTTAAGGTACTGGACCAGTAATCAGAAAGTTGCCGGTTTAAGCTCCACCACTGCCAGGTGGCCACTGTTGGGCCCTTAAGCAAGGCCCTTAACCCTCAATTGCTTAGATAATATACTGTCACAACTGTAAGTCGCTTTGGATAAAAGCATCTGCTAAATGCCGAAAATGTAAATGTAAAAGTACAGCCTGGGCTAATGAGCTGGTTTTAGCTGGCAACCAGCCTCAGCTGCTCTGAGATTCGAGGGCTGATGGGTACTGGTCAGTATAAATATATTATGACCTCTGCTGGCTGATTGATGGTGCCAGCACAGAATTGGGAAATAATGCTAAACAGGGTGTGGCTCTCCGTGCACAAGGTTGATCCACATATGAACTCGCCTCATGCAGGTGAAAAGATGCAGTCGGTACTGCACACGTGTCGCAGGGTTGTATTGGTAAAGTTGAAGCGTAACGCAATCATTGGATATGACTAGATTAGAGAGGAAAACTGGGGGGAAAACTCGGAGAAAAAAATGAACAAAAGCATAAAATAAGCACAATGCAGAATTTAGCTTTTTCTATTTTACACTAAACTTATTTTAGCTCTGTAGAAAATCATTCATATACGATAGACGTTCCTCACAATGATACTTGAAAGCTAGAAACAGAGCGTATTGCTCTCAATCTCTTCAGAGCACCTGTGCTATTTAACATCCTCCCATCATAGCGGCGCATCTGTCAGCCACAACTCCATTCAGCAGGAATTTACAAATACTGCTACAATTTGTTTGCTGTTTCAATGTCTGCCGAGGAGCCGCAATCAGACACCTGTCAGAAACACCTGCTCCATTTCACCGGCAGGGTAAAGAACACAAGACTTTTGTTTTGCCCCGCGGTTTGTAATAAATACCGTTTCCAATCTGCACCCTTAATTTTTCAATTTCCCGCTCACCTTCTCAATCGAATCGTAGCCATCAATCAGACACGCTTTCTGAGAGACGAGAGGAAACGTGTTCAATAATAGAAATGTAGTCCAAACGTATTATCTGACCTTGTTTTCTGCACGTGGGCAACAAATTGCAGTGGCCACAGTGATGCGCTGTCTTAATTTCACCGACTGAACCTTGAAGCTCATTGTAGTCTTATAAAAAAGGAAAAAATGTGAAACTACAGCCATGTTGTCTAGGTCAGGCATTCTAGTCTTACTCAGCAACTTTAAAAAGGCTCTCATAAAAATGGCTGCTCTATCACAAACCATCAGAAGACAATGTTTATGAACCAGCCGATCCAAGATGTTACACAAAAAAATTTCGTTATGGTCTTAATGGTCTTGTGGTTTGGTTGGTTAGACCACAGTGAAACTTTCCAGCTTGAGTTAAAAACTTTATGCGCATAGATGTAACCAGTCAGGTAACATCTTTTTATTTTTATTGTCATGTTTTACTCTTTGGTTACATTTATGACAGGACAGGTAGTTACTGCTTACACAACATTCATCAGTTTAAGTTTTTAAAGTCAAACACACTCATGAACAATTTTGTATCTCTAATTCACCTCACTTGCTCGTCTTTGGACTGTGGGAAGAAACCGGAGCTCCCGAAGGAAACCCACACAGACACGGGGAGAACATGCAAACTCCACACAGACAGGACCGTTCCACCTGGCAATCGAACCCAGGACCTTCTTGCTGTGAGGCGACAGTGCTACCCACTGAGCCACTGTACCGCCCATCAGGTAATGTAATCTTGTTTGTAAAATATGACAGCAGTAACACAATGTTATGAAGATGCTTTTCAGCAGCATTGTCTGTCAATCTAATCAGAACTCCAATGGAAAAATGAATAATGCACAGTTCAGACAGATCATGGATAAACACTTGTGGTTTTAAATGCAAAAATGTCTGCAAATGCCGAAAACCATTGTTGTTTACTTTACATGTCCAGTATAAGTCATGATTTTAACCACATCAAACCTTAAGCAAAGATAGAAAACAACTGATGATGACCACATGACCTCTTCCATCTAACCAACCTGCAGAGGAATGTGCACAACTAGCTATACGTGGTTTTCACCATGCATTGCTGCTTTGAAGACCAAATCATTCTGGGAAAGGGAGGAAACCATTGTTGTTTTTATATTATGTTGCAAACCATTGCATTCCAAATAATAAAAATCTTTATTCACTGACAATGACATTTCCTTCCTAAGTCAGACAGGAGCACTTTCTGCATTCTGTCAAGCATTCCTTGAAGGCTGAGCTGGACGTGGATGAATATTTCATGTTTGTACATTGGCTCCGGTGTGAATTTGAAATTGCTGTAAATTATGAATGAATATTTTCTGCAGGCTTTCTGCAAATCAATGGCCAGTGACGTATGACGTTCCTGCTAATTCTGTAATGAAGGGAAAAAAGGACAGTTAATCATTCGGCAGTATTGCTGGCTGATCTCTCTGTGTTTATGGAGCGAGGTGGAGGTATGACGACACCAGTAATGACCCTTCGTTGACTGACAGTGGACCAGAACCGGCCATGAAACATCACTGGGCTGTGACAGTGAGTCAGAAAACGGTGATTAGCTCAGAAAGACATTTACAGATACTCCTGAAATCAATGCTGTTTTAAAACCTTGGTGTGGGAGCATTAAGACTTAAAATTTACATCTGGAGTGGATCAAAGACAAGCAGATAATGTACCTACATAATGAGCTTTCTTTTTATAAAAGTCTGGACGACTATTCAGTCTGGTATTACTAATGTATGTATATCAATGTGACATGGAAAACTACTTTTCTTTTGATACACTGTACGGTCAGGTGGTCAAACACTTATAATTAAGTTCAGGTGTATAAAAGCAACTATATTAAATCAATAAAAACAGCTTTTAAGTTTGTGGCTGTAACGAAGGGCTCAAGTAAACGAGGGCGGACAGACGCAGAGATGTTACGAAACGTTTATCATTGGGCAGTATTGTTTATTCATAACACAAGACAAGACACCAACACATGAACTATGCTAAATGCTAAATTAAATGCTACCTGCTAATGCTAATTTATTTATTTATTAGGATTTTAACGTCAAGTTTTACACACTTTGGTTACATTCGTGTCAGGACACGTAGTTACTCATTACACAAGATTCATCAGTTCAAGTCTTCGATGTCAAACACAGTCATGGACAATTTTGTATCTCTAATTCACCTCACTTAGACTGTGGGAGGAAACCGAAGCTCCCAGAGGAAACCAACGCAGGCACAGGGAGAACAAACTTTACACAGAAAGAACCCGGTCTGCTCCACTTGGGAATCGAACCCAGGATCTTCTTGCTGTGAGGCGACAGTGCTACCCACCGAGCCACCATGCCGCCCCTAAACACATAAAAACATTACCCTAAACGATGAGCAAGAGTGCAAGACAAGATACCCACACCAAGATACATATTCTACAGTACATGATTCTTAAAGCAAGATATCAAACAACATAACTACCAAAGTCAGAAACGTACAGTACATGCCTGGAGCATTTATCCTGATATGAGGTTCAGCTGTGGATCATTAGCTATAGTCCAATAATCATGGGGGCGTCCACTTGAAACTGTAAACAAAGCCTCCCGGACCATGTGCTCCATGAGCTCCGGGAGCACAGAGAGGCTGGATTAGTGACAGTGGCAACAGTTTGGGATGTGCCTTTTCCTTGTCCTAGCAGTGGTTTGACGGGATTGGTTTACAGAGCCTTGACCTCAACCACACTGAACATCATCAGAGGCAAAGTCATGCATAATTAGATTTATACTCCTGTTAGCAATGGGTGTGGCTGAACCACCTGGTGTCCACATACTTTTGACGTTGCGGTGCTGTACGTAATTGAATAATATGCTTTTTAAAAATGTAAAATGGGTTAAAACTCTGATAATGCACCTGCTAACGGTTCGTATCGCACCACTTCAACCCTTGAGCGGCTTTACCTGGCACCACACTTAAGCGTGTCATATTGATTGACTGTTTAATTACCTGTTTAATTTGTTGTTAATTTGCGGCTCATAGCAATCACGTATGACTGGCAAGAAGCCCGGTGCACAGCAGCTCCTATTTAACCTCCATCTGGCCCCACATCCTTACAACTGACGGAATATTATGGCCCTGAAATGCACGTTTAAAGTTGGGTTCGAGTACAATTCACGGCGGGACGTTTTACTGATCACTGTGCAGCTCTGATGGTTTATTAGTTAAAGCATTTTGTATTTCTGTTGTCTTCTACACTTACATTTCATGATATGGTATAAATGGCTCAGACTCTGAGCTTTCAGCTATTTCAGCTATTTTTGTGGCCACAACTGTGGACCCCTGACCATGAGAACATCCCATTCTGAATCCATGGACATTATTGGTATGCAAATATAACAGCCTCCACTCCTCTGGAAGGGTTTTTTTACAAGATTTGGTTGGAAAGGGGGGTAGGGCAAGGGTTTAGTGCCCAATGTATGACAAGTAGGTTGGGTTTGCAATTGAAGTTCTCATTCACCTAAAAGGATTTTAGTGGGAGGTGCAGGTGACTTACAGTGCCAGTCACCGGCTTCAACCTGCTTTTAGATTGTCCCTGATTTTTGTGGCCAAAACTGTGGACGCCTGACCATGAGTGTGTAGAACATCCCATTCATGGACATTATTGCTATGCAACTATAACAGCCTTCACTCTTCTGGAAAGGTTTTTTACAAGATTTGGTTGGAAAGGGTGTAGGGCAAGGGTTTAGTGCCCATTTGACAAAAAGGTTGAAGTTCCCATTTACCTAAAAGGATTTTAGTGGGAGGTGCAGGTGACTTACAGTGCTAGTTTTTAAATGGCAGTCTCTGCAGCTCATTCTCTGGCTGGGTTTTTCCTCCGGCCCACATGCTGGTATTCTTTATCTAAGACTCTGTTGTGTTCATTAAAAAATACTGTGTGCACTAGTAAAAAATATGAATTGTTTGTTGTTGGTTTTGTCCCAAAAAAGTAGGAAATGCAAAGAAATTATTTTTTAAACATTATTTTCTTGGTGAGACCATAAAGAGACGAGGAGTCCTTATTCTTTTTCAAAAACTCAGCTTGTCAGCGTTCATTTGTATTTCTTTTTATACTTTCATTATTTTGCCCATTTTGCATTTGTTACCCACCTGTTACAACAAAAATGGTTTGACGAGATTGGTGTCAAAGAGCTTGACAGGCACAGAGCCCTGACCTCAAGCCAATCTAACAACTTTGGAATAAGTTACAATAATGACTGCCCCCACTCCCCAGTGCTCTTGTGGGTTAATGGAAATAAATCCCACCACCACGTGCCAAACTCAACACGTATAAAACCTTCTCTGCAGACTAAAAACTGCTGCAGCAGCACTGAGTGATACAGCTGCTCATGGCTTTGATATAACGTTATTACTCTTGGCCGTGTTATACAGCCGCCACATGTTCCCTAAAACACAGAAAGCTCACCAAAGTCATTTTTTATCCAGACACTGGGCATATCTTCCTTTCTTCTATCAAGTCCAATTGCCGTCAGATCGAGTGATACAGCACAGTATGGGAGGACCACAGTGATGCATGTAAAGGGAGAAAGTCATTTCCAGTCCCCCATGGCTGTGAGCATAAATGTCTTTTTCCTCAGCATGGCACAGGCTTGTAATTGACACATGGCAGCTCTTGCTCACTGAATTTTAAACCGAAGCCTACAGGTAACACTGCCCACACACTGTCTCTCACATCTCACATTGATCTGATTCTCATGTCCTCAAAGCTCTACAGTACAGTACAGCTAATACAGTCAGTATGTTAATTGTATTGTTTTATTTTACTTTTTAGGTAAACCAGAATATGGTTTAAAATATATAAAAAATAAAAATTTTAAATGATTTTATTCATATTTGCTACATTAGATATGCAGTATGCCCTAATGAAACACCAATTAGCACGTAATTGCTAGTCTGCCGCTCAGGTGGCGCAGCGGTAAAATAAGCTAGCACACCAGAGCTGGGATTTCGAATACATCGTATCGAATCTCAGCTCTGCCAACCGGCTGGGCTGGGTGGCTACATGAACAATGATTGGCTGTTGTTCACAGGGTGGGAAAACCAGGCCAGGGTTCCTCATTGATGGCTGATTGATGGCGCTTGCACAGAGGCGAGGGATAATGAGGATCAGGGTGTGGCTCTCCGTGCACAAGGCTGATCCGCATATGATCTCGCCTCGTGCAGGTGAAAAGATGTAGTCGGTACTGCTCACGTGTCGGAGGGGGCGTGTGTCAGTTGTGAAGCTCCTCACTGAGCAGTGGAGGGTAGTATTGGTAGAGGGGAAGCGTAATGTAATCAGGGTAACTGGATACGACTAGATTAGGGGAGAAAATTAGAGAAAGGAATTAGAAACAAAATCATTGTAGATGTGTGGTCCTCCATGACCTCTGTTTGACAGACAAATGATAGGGTTCCAAATTTGGGTTCTCCCTGCTGTTTAAAAGGAGGGACGGGGTTTATAATACAACATATGATCTACAGTTGTTTTATACCTATATAAACATGTACCTGATAAAACGGCTAACAAATCTATATACATATCTATATAATACAGCATGTGCTGTAAGAGTCCCCAAGAGCCCAGAGATACGAAATCACACTTTGAGCCCCCAGACCGATTAACATATTGAACCTAAATAAATGATTTTTGTACCTTAAGGTCTCCTTGGGCCCCCTGTCTACTCGAGACTATTGGAATCATCCATATTTCAAATTTTCAATGAACGTCTCACTGTAGGTATATCCATCTCCTCAGAGGTTAGCATAGCATGACGAGAATTGATGTGAAGTACCGACCTGTCATCAACGGCAGCATCAAGGGAGGCAAATGACAATCGGTAAGTAGCAGTGAGTAGGTAGGTAGTGTATATCATTCCTTATGCTTAGTGCAATTACTGGTTCACTGAGGCACCGTTGGTGCATTGATGGGGGATGGGGGTGTTTGGGGGAGGGTCATAGAGCAATTCGACCTGCCCATGTGTCCAAACCGTCAGGGCAGCAGCAGTGGCACCACTCCCAACTGGTGGCCAAATCAAAGGGGATTTAAGTCTGTTTTAGCAAAGTTGCAGGAGCTTTCACCCACCTGCCTGTCTGCACTGTCTCTGTAATTGCAGAAACGGGCTTTAGTAAATTGCACCGAGCAAAGGGTCAGATGTGAGACAGGATCACGGAAACTAGATTTATCATTTTCTACCAGAGGAAGTGGTTCACTTCGTGATGCCTCCCTGAAGTGCTCCAGGCTCAAATGTGGAATGAAAGCCAGCAGGCATCTTATAATAACAACTTCCAAACAATTAGAGTCGACATTTCGCCCTGTAATGCGTTCAAAGCATCAAATAAAGCCTGTCAATCTCCTATTGCTCATCCACTTTTAACATGCAGTTATTCAGACCCGGATCTATTTTCCTCCCGACAGATGGAGCACATTTTGACTAAAGTATCGGTACTTCAAGATCAACAGATCCATCTATAGCACTCATTTGTGACTTGAAGGGTTGCCAAGGCAACAAAAGCACCCACTTATTGAAATAAATTTGTATTTGGGCTGCAATTAACTTATTTTAAGTCGGCTCCTGATTACTGCTCCAAAATGCTTGTGCTCTGGATTATAGAACTAGATTAAAGATTAGTATTGGTAAGCTTAGGCACTGATGTTTGGCAATTGATTCCACGCAGATCTATCAGACAATACATTTGACTTGAGAAAGGGAAAAGAAAAGTCAAGGCAATTGTAGCCTAGCAGCTAAGGTTGTCGGTTCCAGCCCCACCACTTTCAGGTTGCAGCTGTTGGGTTCTTGAGCAAGGCCCTTAACCCTCAATTGCTTAGACTGTATACTGTCACAGTACTTTGAAGAAAAGTGTCTGCTAAATGCTGAAAATGTGAATAAAAGTCACTTTTATTAAGACCCAGGCTACTGTGAAATACACTAATAGTAGGGCGACTTTTCCTCGGTTCGAAACTCATATAAGAATATACCCTCCTCAACTGCAGGAATCCCCCCACAACGGAAGACAAATTAACTACGCTGATTTGGGAGAAAATGCATAAAATATATATTTCAAAAATGGTCTAAAGTCTTTACGGACCTCAGTTCTGGAACAGGAAGAGCCTCCACAAACTGGTGGAGGCACAACATTGGAAGAATATAATTTATTTAATATGGTTAAATGGGTGTAACTGAAACATCTGACCCTGAATTTTGTAGTTTTACCATATAGTGTAAGTTTATTTTACTTATTATACAGAGGCAGTCGTTACACCCAGCAGTTATGTTAATAATTATACCTTAACTGTAACATGGCTCATCTGCTGAATGAAGTCGTGTCCTTCTGAGATGTCACAAACGACCGGAGAAGCCTGTCATATTGTGACAACCAGATCTCATGTCTGCACTATATGCGTTTTATCCACTTTCTCCATTGCAGGCTGCACTTGTTTTTGTGTCTTGTATTTGTTACTTTGTTTCTGTTATTTTGACCATCTTATTTATTTGCCTTTATCCCTTTGTTGTTCCTTCCAATCAACTCGTGTCCACACTATAGTTCTACATTGTTTAAAACATTTGCACTTGGGTTCTATCCCCATTTCTGCAGGCGTGTAGATTCACATTTAGAAGCAGACGCTTTTATCCAAATCGACTTACAGTACTGTGACAGTATACAGTCTAAGCAAATAAGAGTTAAGGATCTTTCTCAAGAGCCCAAACAGACACAACCTGGCAGTGGTGGGGCTTGAACCAGTGACCTTCCAAATACTACTCCAGTACCGTAACCGCTACACTACAACTGCCTCGTGCTTCATTAGAAAGACAAAACAAATCTAGCAGAGACAAAACAAAAAGTTTGCCTGCAGACTCTGACGACTGTGGATTTCCGCCTGTAAATCCTCCTGAATGCCGACTGTCTTTGTAGTCTGTAATATAAAACCAGCACAGAAATAATTACAGTGGTTTTCAAGGGACTTTCGGGAGCGGAGCGAGAAGCCGTGGGAGGGGATGAAGGCCAAATCCTTCAATGGTACGTTAGAATGCACGAGTGCAGCTTGTTTACACCGCGCTGTCATTAAATGTTTCATTTATTCAAACTGTAATAGAAAGATGTTATTATCTGTAATGTACTTTGTCTAGTGTTCGAAGAACACGTACAGCTGCTGATTATGTCTGTCATTGTATATTTGTTACAATAAATGATTACAGATCATACAACAAAGCATATTACCCACAGAGACCTTGAGAAGAAAATAATAAAACATGAATTCATTTATTTAAAGAGCATTTTATTTTATTTATTATATTCATTTAATTTATTATTTTAAAGGTATTCAACACCCAAAGCAACCTTGAGAAAAACAAACTACCATTAGTAGTAGTACTAACCAGTCCCCTAAATTTAACTGGTAAACCTGTTCAGTCAGCCATATAGATTATAACATTTCTTTCCCTTCCTATAAACATGATTATGGGAATTTGTACAATAATCTAATGCCACGCCCAGAATGTGCTTCCACTTTGTGTCCAGTGTTTTTTGAGTGCTCCAGTAATCACTACGGCTTTTACCAAGATAAAGCAGTGACTTAATATACATAATTACTTATTACTAATTATTAATTATTACTTTTTTACTTTTATTATAATTATTACCTCATTTCCAAAAAGTTGGGACATTAAGTAAAATGCAGTAAAAAGAATGTGTGATCCGTTAATTCTCTTGAACCTTTATTTACAATTTCAGCATTTAGCAGACGCATTTATCCAAAGTGACTTACAGTACTGTGACAGTATACAGTCTAAGCAATTGAGGTTTAAGGGCCTTGCTCAAGGGCCCAACAGTGACAACCTGGCAGTGGTGGGGCTTGAACCAGCGACCTTTCGATTACTAGTCCAGTACCATAACCACTAGGCCACAAGTGCCTTTATTTAACTGACACAAGTATATATATATATAGACACTTAAAATTTGAAGTTGGGACAGATGCAAAACAAGTGAAAAGTTTATAGAATATTAAAGTTACAGCGTTCCACAATAAGCAGGTGAATTGGTAACAGGTGAAGGATTCATGATTAGAAATTAGAAAAAGGAGGATCCACTAAAGAAGATTTACAAAATACAATAAAGTTGATCAGCAAAAACATTAAGAATACGAGGGATCTTCAAAAAGTTTCCGCACTTTTATATTTTGGTTGGAAGCAGTGAGGGTGGGAGGAGGAGTAATCGGTCGTGTATGAGAGACGCTTATAGTCCGGATTTAGCTCCATCTGATTTTCACCTTTTTGGACACTCAAAGAAGCTTTAAGGGTAAGAAGATTTTTATGTGATGATGATGTGAAAGCAGCGGTGCATCAGTGGCTACGAACTCAACCAAAACATGTTTTGCTGATGGCATCAGAAGGTGACGATGTAGAAAAGTGAATTCTTAATAAATAGAGTTAAAAACAAGTGCGGAAACTTTTTGAAGAACCGATTACTAACTGAATTGCCGTAGGATTGCTTCATAATACTAATTAACCAGTAAATGTGAATGTTGAATGAAAAATCACTATATACAGAACTTAAATTTTAAGAAGCCTCAACTATATGTTTATCAATTCAATGAAGATTCAAGTAAATTAACAAATCAGAGATTCTTCTTTTATCGTGTTTTATCAAACGCTGCAATTTTACTGCAAATTTAGTTTGTATTTCAGAAGCCTGCTGATTCTAAAAGCCTTTCCCAAAGTTTGGGACACTACAATTAATTTAGATATATCAAAAATGTTTAGTGCAAGAAAACCATTTCAGGATTGGTTCCTCAAAACTCCAGGGTCCTGGGTACAATCCATCTGAGTGTTTCTCTTATGTGGGTTTCTTCAGGTACTCCAGTTTCTGCCCATCTTCCAAAAATCTGCGCTTTACTAAATTGCTCCCAGTATTCCTTGTGAAAGAATGAGTGACCAGTGTGCTGTCCAGTGTATAAAACCAGTCCTGGATCTCATGGCTAGACTACAGACGTTTAGTTATCGTTATCAGGATTAAGCAGTTACTGTAGATCACTGACTAACTGAATGAATGCAAATAAAAAATCTCCATTCAGTCGGAGGTTCTTTTGCTTTCTGTGTTCTCACAGGAAACACTGTCCACTTCAAAATGTAAAAAATACAATAAAATGATCCATTTAAGATGTCTGTGCTTCCATTCCAATTTAAGACCAGACTGTTTGGACAGATGACACAAGTGTCAAGTGCAGTGGAGCTAAAGGAAACGACTATAAATGATTATTTCCAACGGTGTTTCCTCACAATACAACTCTGCTTTGGAACAAAAGGGGAAAAAAGCAGGAAATTAGCCTGTTAATTACTGAAAATTATAGCTGTTCCATTAATGCTCTATCATGGGCTTTTTAGAGCGAGTTACAAACCCTCAAAATGCTCAAACAAGAAATTTTCATTACTGCGAGTAATAAAACACACTGCTAGAGACACTGCTGGTGGACTATATGACATGAATAATTCCCTAAACAGGAAGCTTGTTTACTGCGCGCACTGCCAATCACATTTTTTAGCTTTCTTATCAGTAAACATCCTGAAGTCTTTTTAAACGATCAATTATTAAAATCGGCTTAGGCGACTGCCTTAGTCAACAATCTGAGAAAATCTGATTTATTCCCTGCTTTAAGACTTTTGAGAGGCGATTTTTCATTTAAATAACATTTAGCTTCTCTTATTAAAGTACATTATTGCTCATGTAGATTTATTTATTCAATGTGATAGATCATTAGTCTGATTAATGTAATGTGCTCTCATGCCATTAAAAGCGGCGAGCCTGCAGAGAGCTCGCTCTCCCTCTGACTTTCTTCTACAGCCCAACAAAAAAGCAAAAGAAATATGTGCTGAATGCTAAATTCACTACACTTTCTTTAGGTATGCCCAGGCATGCATGGAGCCGCTGGCATTTCAGCATCAAAACACAATTCTGAAACTCTAACTAAAAATACACAAAGATACAGACGGGTATAGAAGCATTTTATGGACATACTGGTGTTTATTAATGTACGTACATATCACCCTCCTAAACAGGGATCATTCCTACATCCTTCTGTTTTAAACTACTGCACATGCACTTTGCTGTAGCCGACCCGATGAATGCTGAGATGAATGTATCAGTGGCAGTAATAAGATCACTTAAGAACTAGGAACTTCATGGTGGGACTCCATTCACAACCCAACCCAACACTCTTGACCAAGAAGTGCTAGAAGGGTCAACTGGAATGTGCCAGAGGACAAGTATTCCCATGGTAAAACATGGGGGTGGGTCAGTAATCATGTGAGGATGTATTTCTACTACAGGAACTTCCAATCTTGACCGTCTTTCAACAATACAACATCCTCCTGTCTATCCCCCGCTCCCCAAAACCTCTTTTTTTCTCTGACGGCACTTCCAGAAAGAATGAATCCACCCCTCATTTCATTCAGTTCAGCGCTGTCTGTTAGCATAGACTGCATTAACGTCGATCCTGTGTCATGCCGCTACCTTAAATTGATCCCTTTAATCCACTGATTATCTAACCTGAAATCTCTTCCTTCAGAGAGACTCAGTTCCTGCACCTGCCAGACCAGACCAGGGTTCACAGGCCCGATCTTGCTTGTTAAAAAATCCAGTATGAGTTAAGATCCTGACCCAGCGATGTCGTTAAAGCTAAGCAGGAATAAAAAGAACATGAACGGCTTGTGTGACATTTTGTTAAGATAATTACTTGGTTCATCGATGCAGGGACAGTGATTCAGGTGCTGGAAACAGACCTCGGTAGGTCAAAGTCAAGCTCCTGAAGACAGAAATAGGGAGGTTTCTTCATTTAAATTAGGAGGAAATAAGAAAATAGCAAGGACTAACAAGCTTGACCCAGCACTAACCATGGTGGAAATTTAATCCCTGCCTCAGCTCATTTCTAACAGTCTGATATCTTTAGAGGTGGCGATCCCCACCGCTCCTTCCTGTCACCCCTGCGTTCCTGCTTTCCAAACTGTCCTCCTACCGGCGGCCTGCAGCCAGGCGTTATTGCGTCCGATCGATGCCGCGCTTTGACAGCCTGTTCAATCAGAGCCCCAGAGCGAGTTTTTTCCTGAGCTGCGGGAAACAGGTGGCCTTTGGGGTTGTCTTTAGAAATCACGCTCCGTGACAACGGGCGCGGTTTTGACAGCTGTTTTAACTGGCCTGATGTGGCTGTCTGGCAAATTAACACGGGGACGACGGCGTGTCGAGGCACCCCGGCCGGGGCCTTCTGCTGAGGCTCTGATTTTACCGGTGACACTTTAAAACAGTTTAATTTAGATTCTGCTCCCTGGAGCCCTGACACACAGATGTCTCCAGACCGAGGTGCATGTCCCATCATAACTCCCCTTCTGAGTAAAAAATCTATTTTGCTCTTCCCTGGGTGGAAGGTCCTTTTCGTGACAGTTATGAAATAGCTTTTCGGATGACAAAGCCTGAGAAATGGAAGTAATTAGTGATGGTGGACGTCATGGTACAGAGGCTGGAGAGGATGGCACGGATCTGTGCTAACTGCTCACATGCTAGCTAGGTGTCAGTGCTTAATAAAAGCATGTCAGGATACAGGCACATACACACAGGGTGAGTCTGGTTTGTAATTTTAAAACCAAATTAGACCGTAAGAGTTTGGGTAGAATTATTGACATTGTTATTATATTTAATCTGTAAGTACCTGCTGTTTGAATCTACTCAAACATGGCCTTTAGTAGACATAGAAATAGTTAACCATAGTTATATTTATTTATTATTAGGATTTTAACGTCATGCTTTACACACAAGATTCATCAGTTCACTGTTCACAAGTTTAATGTTAAAACACAGTCAGTCATGGACAATTTTGTATCCCCAATTCACCTCACTTGCATGTTTTTGGACTGTTGGAGGAAACCCACGCAGACATTGGAGAAGATGCAAACTCCACACAGAAAGAACCCGGACTGCTACACCTGGGAGTCGAACCCAGGACCTTCTTGCTGTGATGTGAAAGTGCTACACGCTGGAACACCAGAGCTGGGATCTCGAATACGTCGTATTGAGTCTCAGCTTTGCCTGTCATCTGGGCTGAGCGTCCACATGAACAACGATTGGCCTGTTGTTCAGATAGGGGTGGGATATTAAGCCGGATAGGGTCTCTCTCATAACTAAAGCAATTATGACCTCTGCTGGCTGATTGATGGTGCCTGCACAGAGGCGGGGAAAGAGTGCTGTCAGGGTGTGTCTCTCCGTACACAGTGCTGAGCTGCACTGCACTCGTCAGAGTGTAGGTGACAAAATGCATACAGCTGCAGCCCACGTGTCGGAGGGGGAGTGGGTTAGCTTCGTTCTCCTCAATCAGAGCAGGGATTGGCATTAGTGGAGAGGAAGCATGACGCAATCTGGCAATTGGATGTGAGAAAATGCAACATTTTTGAAGAACCCTCGCATATATTTATGTGATATAGGCAGATTTGATCTGATACTGATCCAACATTTCAGACCAGTATCAGACCTGATATCACTGCTATCCCTCAACCACAGAACTTGCGCCAACCTCAATCCAGAGAGTTTACAAAAACAGAATCTTTCCGAGTGAAAGCGTTCAGACGGGATTATTTAAAGCACCGTTCAGAATCCAGCTCTCTGTTTTAAGGGCACAATTAAGTCAGAACTTCAAAACAGACTGGAAAATTGGAGTGAAACTTGTAGATGGCATGGCATCAGTCTGCTTGATTAATAATTCATCATAAATGAGCCTTTGTGGATGAAAAACACTTTTTTTTTAGAGTCACTTCCACCATGAATAGCTGAGAGACGGCGACTGATAAAGATGACATGCTGAGAGCGACGGGAGCCTGTAATGACCTTCAGTTTTACAGTTTTCTACTTCTGATGTGGCACTCAGCTGACCGGGGGCTGCACCAGCTTGAATTAGGAAACGTAGAAAAACAATTTGCATGGACAAAAGACAGGGCGCAAAAATGGAAACCAGGAACTGTTGAATATCTTTTTCAAGCAGTGAAAGAACACCACATGACCATTGAAAGACAGGGTGAAAGCAGGTTAAAAAGGTATGTAGAGAAACAGATGGACTAGAGTCAGTAATTGTAGAACTACAACGTGCTTCTATATGGTAAGTGGAGCTGATAAAATGGACAGTGAGTGTAGAAACAAGGAGGTGGTTTTAATGTTATGGCTGATCAGTGTATATAGTTATAATAATAATTATCATTTAATGTTCTTCAGTTTACAGATGATGAAGTCATGATAAGTCATTAAGATATTAAGAGGTGTATAAAAGCAAAGATAAGGTTAACAGCCACGGTCCTGCATGCAAAATTACTTTTCAATCGGACACAAAGTCGCACCCTGAGGCATGCCACTGGGAGGACATTTCCATAACTGTGTTGCACCGTTATGCCTACATATTTCTTCCTTTTGGCTGAATAATTTATCTCCTGACCTTTAAAAAGAGAGACACAAATGTATTTGGGTGAAGATCTAGAGCCACAACTTTGATAAGCTAAGTGACACACAGTGAAGCCTGCAGAGAAACAAAAGTGATGCGCCGCAGGCAAAAACGTCAAAGTGTCCGTTAAAGTCTCGGCAGTGCGGCTTCGTGTATGTTGAAGGAAACAGTTTCTTCCATTTTACATGGAATAATGTGTTATATTTACATCACAGCATCACAGTTTTAAAATAGGATGTTCAACAAGCTATGGTCAGGTGTCCATATACTTTTGGCCAGTACATATCAGTGGATTAGATTGTGAAACATGCACGGTGGCTAAGTGGGAAGCACTGTCGCCTCACAGCAAGAAGATCCTGGGTTTGATCCCTAGGCGGGGTGGTCCGGGTCCTGTTCTCCCTGTGTCTGTGTGGGTTTCCTCCAGGAGTTCCGGTTTCCTCCCACAATCCAAAAACATACAGTCAGGTTAATTGGAGACACTGAATTGGCCTATAGGTGAATGTGTGTGTGTATGTGTGTCTGCCCTGCGATGGACTGGTGCCCCGTCCAGGGTGTTACTGTGTGCCTTGCGCCCACTGAAAATCTGGGAAAGGCTCCAGACACACACACACACACACCCCTGACTGGATAAGCGGTTAAGAAAGTGAGTGAGAGTGAGTGAACATGCCAAACAAATCCATCTTTATAGTCTATGTTGGCACAGAGTGCAGAGTATTGTGTGTTTCCTGCCCTTCATCTGACCTTTTGCTCCAAACGCTGGGCCAGTTTTACAGTGAGAGCGGATCAGGCAGAAACAAGAAGCGAAGACGCTCAAGACTTTGATAAATCGGCAATTAATGCACATTAAACAGAACTGCGAGAGCATTGTCTAAACATCAAGGTCAAATTAAGTGTACCAGATATTTTCCAGCATGTGAAGCCACTTTTTAAAGCTCATTAGAGATCAGAAAAGCAAAATGCACTGATGCTGACAAGCTATTCAGCATACTGCAGGTCGGAGAAATCATTTGGCCGTGGATGGAAAGTGAAGCCTCATCGATTTTTTTTTTTTGGTGCACTGTTGGAGTCTTGCAGTTTGGGCAAACGTTCAGAAATCGGGACCTTTATGCTGTAAGTTTCTACCATCAGAAATGTAGTGAGACTGACGTGTCCGTCCTGCCAGCTCCCTGACATATCAGCATCCCAGCTGAAGACTTACAAGCAATGCAGGCTGACCGAATCTTAGTCGAACTTAACACACACAGAAATGTGGCACCGCAACCTTCTAACACCAGCACGATCGACATATTGAATTACCTCTCCAGTGTACCTTACAAAATGCTATATTGCCAAAAGTATTTACTCACCAGACCTCAAATTTCAATTTCAATACTCTCCATAGGTCCATAAAAACATGGTGTAAGAAGTTTATTGAGGTGACCCGCCCAGAGTCCTGACCGCAACCTTATTAATCACCTTTGGGATAAATCGAAAATGGATTGCAAGCCAAGTCTCAGTGCCTGACCTTATGAGTTTGATGGACTCCTTACTCCAAAACCATGGACATTAAAATCGAGTTGCCCACTTTGCAGCTTCTGGAGGTGTGTCTGGGAATTTGTGCCCATTAAGTCAAAAGCTCATACATGTCATTTCCAGATTAATTGGTCTGAATGCTCATTTGAGTGAACAGTGGACAGTCTCTACCATACTGATAGACCTCAGAAAAGCTCATTTAAGGCACTTTATTACAGATATGAAGGACAAATAGATGGATGTATGTATTTCAGTATAAATAAAGAACAGTCTGTGCAGCTTGCTGTTTAATAGAACGCCTTATAAATGACCTGGTTCAAAATAAATATGCAGCTGAGTCTGCACTGACATATCATTACACTTTTCCAGACTTTTTCAGTCGTATAATGCATTTGCTTCAAGTTTAATATTAATAAGTATATCATGCTGGATTATTTATGTACCCGACGTAGCCAATTTCTCACACGCCGTTGGTGCCGTATTTCAGAAAACACTGGCAGGGACTAAAAACTGACAGAAGCCAGACTATCCAAACCAACAGCACTAATCTCTCATTTCACAAATACAATCCTGTGTGATCCTTGGCAAATGTTCATGTTGATTTAGTGAATAATCTGGATACCAACCGGAAGAGTATCAACGCATTTGTTGACAAGGCCCTGTTTTTCTATTTTCATGCTACATTGATATTGTTTACTGTGAATACACGGATTCATTGGAGTCTGACAATAAGCCAAACTTGTTCAATCACAAAAAAGCAACATTCCATGAAAGAGAAGTATTTTCAAAACGTCCAATCTCTTTAAATGCGCGAAGCCCCAAAACCTTCCCACTGAGCTCCATGTGTCGATCCGTCTGGCGCTGCATCTCTTCATTAGACAGCTCCTGAGAGCCAACTAGCAGTCTGTGATAAGAACATTAGATTGCGTTTCCTCTCTCTGCTGCGGCTCTTTAAAACATGTATGAAACGGTGAAGAGATAAAGCCTGTTTATCACATGTCCATATTTCTAACTACATTTAAGAATCTCAGCTGTGAACTGAAATGACTAAAATAAGGAATGATCACAGGGTAAACGGCTCGGTGGACGTATGTGGAAGTATGTGGATTGGTTGTCCAGTCTATGGGTCTGTCTGAAAACCTAGTGATCTCTCTACATAGACGCATTTTACATCATCCTACACGCTCCCGAGAAGAAGGCATGTCTAAATTCTTAGATGATTTAAAATGCTGCCGACTGAGACGATTGATATTCTGACTGAATAATGAGGAGCTCATGAGGAGCTAATGTGTGCTATCTATCTGTTTGTTTATCTGTCTGTCTGTCTGTCTGTCTATCTGTCTGTTTATCTATCTATCTATCTATCTATCTATCTATCTATCTATCTATCTATCTATCTATCTATCTATCTATCTATCTATCTATCTATCTGTCTGTCTATCTATCTGTCTATCTGTCTGCCTGTCCATCTGTATATCTATCTATCTATCTATCTGTCTGTCTGTCTGTCTGTCTGTCTGTCTGTCTGTCTATCTGTCTGTCTGTCTGTGTGTACGTGTGTGTGTCTATCTGTCTATCTATCTGTCTCTTAATCTGTCTGTCTATGTCTGTTTGTGTGTATGTCTGTCTATATGTCTGTCTATCTATCTATCTATCTATCTATCTATCTATCTATCTATCTATCTATCTATCTATCTATCTATCTATCTATCTGTCTGTCTGTCTGTCTATCTGTCTGTCTGTCCTATTTATCTGTCCATCTATCCATCTATCTATCTGTCTGTCTATCTATCTGTCTATCTATCTGTCTGTCTGTCTATCTGTCTGTCTATCTATCTATCTATCTAAATTTCAAAGGTCACACTCCAGAGTCTAGTAAAAGCCAGGACCAGTTCATATTAATGCTCATGGTGTAATGTTGTGTCCACTATACTTTTGACCGTATGAATTGGGAGGTCACTAAACTTTGTTGTGCAATGAAATGTCCCACACACAGGGGCCACAGCACCGCTGTATTAGTTCTATTTAAAAAATCTCATTGGCTGATCATTCATCTCACATCTGACCCTGATCCACTGACCTCACCACACATGAGCTGTGATGGATGTGAGCATTTATAGGTTCGGTTTCGCCAGGAGAAAAAAAGCCGTTAATTAATGTCTCAATTTAGTTATCTCTCATTTATTTCTATAGTGCAGAGGTGACTCTTACAGCGAACCCAGAACAATACACATCGGAGGAGAGCGTCTTTTGGCAGAGGTGTGCGCTGAAGAAATGCTGAATAACAATGCCGTAATCCATCACGGCACGCTGAGAGGCAGCGGACGATATTCAGCCAACGAAGGACGTCCTGAGAGGAGTTTGTCCAGTCCTGCAGAATGTACTTGGTCAAAGAACAAAGTCGGTGTGAACAGATTGTGATATAAACACTGATTTAATCCATTATATATTTATACACATACTGTATGCGTTGATTATATAAAAAGTGAAGACTTTTAGTTTTTTTTACTGAGTGGAGTTTAGTATAAACACATATCACAACTCCCTAGGGTTCTGAACACTAGTCCTGCACCTGATCACTAGTCCACATTAACAGCTCCCTAAGGTTCTGAACACTAGTCCTAAACCTGATCAGTAGTCCATAGTCATAGGTACTTAGGGTTCTGAAAACTAGTCCTGCAACTGATCACTAGTTCACATTAATAGCTCCATAGGGTTCTGAACACTAGTCATGTACCTGATCACTAGTCCATAGCCATAGATCCCTAGGGTTCTGAACACCAGTCCATAGTCTTAGCTCTAAACACTAGTCCTGGGTTCTAAACAAAGGGTTCTAAACACTAGTCCTGTACCTAATCACTAGTCCATAGGCATAGCTTCCTAGGGTTCTGAACACTAGTCATGTACCTGATCACTAGTCCACAGTCACATCTCCTTTTTTTCTAAGTACTTTTGTTTCCTTTTACATTTTAAAATACAGACTGGATGCTCAGCTCACGATCAGGTATCCACACACATACTTTTGGCCATATAGTCTCTGTACTCATGTACACGCCTAAAAACGCAGTTTCTGTGCTTTATTCATGCAAATACAAATACTCATCACACAAAAATGAGGATGTAGGCGCAAAAATCATGAAAATATGAAGAGTTTGGCTATTACATATTCTGTTTGATTTATGTTTGATAAAGGTTTGGGCATTTAGCCATGCATGCCTGATGTTTTTTGTGTGTATTTTTTTGGCTTTGGCTTCTAAAATCTGCTGTAAACCCTCTGAGGTCAAGTTACTGTTGCCAGGTACTAAATAATTTTTTTTGTAGCTAAATTAGGTTACTTTGTAAACAGATGTGACACTTATACAGTATCCTGCTTTTATCTGGCAACCCTTACATGGTTACGCAAGATTCATCAGTTCCAGTTTAATGTCAAACACAGTCAGTCATGGACAAGTTTGTATCTCTAGTTCACCTCACTTGCACGTCTTTGTACTGTGGGAGGAAACCGGAGCTCCCTGAGGAAACCCACAGGGACCTTCTTGCTGTGAGGTGACAGTGCTACCCACCGAGCCACTGTGCCACCCTAATGTGCAATATTAACACTACTGTACATTATGTACATCATTAATAAATTATTCAAAAATCAGGATCCTGACGCGACTGAACACCAGTCGTTCCATATTCCGGAATATTAGAAGATGAAAGTATCGAGTCATCTCGAGGTCTGGTTTTATTTATGCAAATGCAGCTCTGATCAGGCAGTATAATGATCCTCGTCCCTTACATGTCTCGGATTTAAAGTTCCATTAAATCTCAACCTCAGTTCATTAGAAGATTGATTGAGCAATAGTAGAAAGATGAAAGCTCTGGGTTTGTGCTGCTACGATCAGGAAGATTATTACACCGCGGGCGTGGCTCCTCCTGTCGGCTTAACCTTTTTCCAGCCCTCATTAACTCGGAGGCATGTCTGAGGGTACCGACTTGTCGTGAGAAAATAAAATTAACAACACGAACGATTACTTAAAAGAGGCAAGAGCTTCAAAACTGAGGGTATGTTTTAGGTATATCCTCATTTTTTTCAATTAGCCTTTGAATTGGTGCAGTCGATTCATCTTTGGCTTGGTGATATTTGCAAATGGTCATGACTACTGTAATCATGACTCCTTTGAAAGGTAAACCTCTGTAGTGTGATCAAGTCTACAAGTTAAAATTAATGTTACAGTATAAATGCAATCTTCGAAAAGTTTCCGCACTTTTACATTTTGGTTGGAAGCAGTGAGGGTGGGAGGAGTAGTAATCGGTCGTGTCTGAGAGACGCTTATAGTCTGGATTTACCTCCATCTGATTTCCACCTTTTTGGATGCTTAAAGAAGCTTTAAGGGGAAGAAGATTTTCATGTGATGATGTGAAAGCAGCGATGCATCAGTGGCTGATGGCATTAAAAAGTTGGTACGACACTGGTGATTATGTAGAAAAGAGATGTCATTTGTTTTTGAAATTCTTAATAAATAGTTTAAAAAAGTGTGGAAATTTTTTTGAAGAACCCTCGTACATTAATCGCATTCACAAGTAAACCAACTGGACGTTTTTCTTCGTCACCTTCACCCTCGGCTTGCTCAACAGGGTTTTTTTGGTCTGTTGGTGCTGGATTCTGTAAAGTTGCTATGAGACAATGTCCATTGTAAAAAGCTCTATACAAATAAATTGACTTGACTTGAGTTGACTAAAGTCTGACGTTTAAACCAGTTGGTCCCTTTAAAAATAAACTTTGTGAAGTAGACACTTCTTCACACTTCAGTTTGGAACAACAATACAAATACAAACGGCCACTGTAGCTGTTTTCAAAGATGAGCTCTTTGGAAAGGACCGCAGACTTTGGATGCGTCTCAAAACACTAATTGATGCTTTTTCTGTTCATAGCTTCTATGTCTGGACGTCACACAAAGATGACCATCTCCAAAAAGTCTCATTGCTCTAAATGTGCAAAAAATTTTAGAAAACAAATTGAAAATCTGAGGCTTCTAGATTGAGGAGACATCAGCCTGTCCTACATGAGGGTCTTTTGCAACCTGGTGTGTGACTTAGCCTTATAGGTGTTCAGCCCACAACCCTACATCTGGAGCAATTTGAAAGCAATGTCTAATACAATTTGATATAATACTTATTGTTGATGATATACTAATTAGCATATTTTGATTAACTATAGTGACATTCAGCACAGCTACTAACAACCAGCCTAAATGCTGCCATGTCACCCCATCGCTGCGTTCTCTTTAAAACCGTGATGCTCGTCTACAAAGCCAAAAATGGTCCAGCTCCAAACTACCTTAGAGAACTCATCACACCCCGCTCTGTACCACGCAAACTATGAGCCACCAGTCTCTCTCACCTTGATCCTCCAACCAGAACTCAAGAGAAAAAAGACATCAAGGGTCTTTTCTGTACTGGCACCCAAGTGGTGGAACGAACTTCCCCGTCTGTCCGAACATCTGAGTCTCTCTCTCACTAACGCTAACTACGTTAGTAACTCACTAACGCTCTTAATTTACTAACACTCCTAGTTATTTCTTATTTATTCATTTAAAAAAAAGATTTTGTTTAAATGGTTAGATTTGTCTGGTGTGAAAGAACTCCAGTGGCTTGGAGGAACTGGATGTTGACTGCAAGCTAAGCGTTCTTGTCCAGTACCCAGTGCTCGACCTTTCCAAAGCTGTTATGGCTGAATGGTTGCAAATTTACACAAACAACCACAAATCTTGTGAAAAATAGTTCCAGAAGAGTGGAGGCTGTTATAACCATGAAAAGTGGTCCAAGTTCATATTAATGTCCATGGTTTTAAAATGAATTGAGCTCATGCTACAGCTAGTAAATCGGAGTTCAGCCTTTGAAGATGACCAATATCATCCAGCTAGCAGAGGAACTCAGGAGAAACTTTAATAATGTGCAAGTGGCTCCTAAAAAGGTCGTATGAAAGGAAATAATTTATTTCTGGGATCATTCCTCCACAGAGGATTTGATCAAAGATAGGTGCAGCGGAGAACATGTGACAGCATGAAGAGGAAGGAGTGTGAATTGAAGTCTCGCCACTCAGTGGAATCCTGCTCGTCTCTTCTCTAATGCAATCTCATTAATGGCAGTGATGTGAGAGACTGGAGTAAATCATACACACCAGTCAGGATTCTATGACACTCAAGCTCTGAGTATTGGTCAGGACCTGATCTGATACTGATCTGATACAGACATCATCAGGATAGTTGACTTTCTGTAGACATCTGATGCCAAGTTATTTAGGAGCAGGTTGTGTGTCATGCTAATATATATTAGAACAGTTTTTTGCCCAATTGATACATTTACAGCTTGCAATATACCAGTGTATCCATTAACAGTAAATATAATACAGGTACATCTCTACATCTACTGTATATCCAAAACATGCCTTTTATAACAGAGTTTATCCCCCGACCTACTATTTTGGAAAGAATTTCTATTTTATTTTACACATGACTTGAAAAGAATTAACCCATAAGAGCTCGAGTTGGATTAAGCAGATTCTTCCAAGGGCTTTAGGTCAGGGCTCTGTGAAGGTCCGTCAATCAAACCATTTCTACACAGATTTAGCTTTAGTCATCGGAGTGTCTGCTGTTTTACCTGCCTTCAAGCTAACACTTGTCTAGAATGCCACCTGTCGGCTGGGCGCCATCTAGCAGGCATAATTGGCAGTGCCTGCGGCAGATACTAATTGGCCACGGTATCTGCAGGGTGGGGGCCGGACTATGTGTGGGTGGGTGGGCGGGTCTTCATACGCTGTGTAAGGACCCTGATTGGCAGAAGAGACGCCTGTGCAGAATGCAGGGGCGAGAAGAGGAGGGCTGTGCACGTGTCGGAAGAGGCGTGTGCAGCGACGTGCTCTCCTCGGATGCAATCTGGTATCTCTCAGCAGCGGAAGACAAAAATTGAGCGTGCTAAATCAGGAGGAAAATCGGGAGAAAATGCATTAAAAAAAAAAAAACACTTGTCTAGAATGCTATTGATGCTGTAGCTGTTAAGATTTAAGGCTACTAAAACTAAGTGGTCCAAGCCAAAAGCATTAAAATTAGCCTTAGATCAATTTTGGGAATAATTTATTACAGCCCTCTGTGGCAAGTACATTCTTAATTGCAGAATGATTTGCAAGATAAAACAATGTGATGCACAATACTCAAGTAAGAGTCGGGCGAGAGAGAGAGAGAGAGAGAGAGAGAGAGAGAGAGAGAGAGAGAGAGAGAGAGACGATTTCATGATCACGACAAATCACTGATGAAAACCCAAATTCTTTCCTCCTGAACCCACCTCTGAAACAGCACACAGAAGTCCATAGCTACTCCTAACACAGATGGTGTGGAAACTTGGGGCTCTTGTACGTCCCTTTTTCCGACCCATCCGATCACCTCTTCAGTTGTTTGTTTTAAAACCAAAGGTCATGACTGGCATTTAGAAATCAACAAAAGCCTGGAACATTCACATGCCCTTTCTTTGACATGCTACAGGAGCTGTGATCCCTCCTCAATCAGCCTGAGCGGGCTGCTAATACTAATACGCTCTGTTAGCAGCAGTTTTTTTTTTTTAATGGACGAGCGACAACATTCTCGTAGTGTCTAACATGGACTGACATTTTTACACTTACTCATTTGTGCCCTTCTAGAAAGGACAGATCTGAGCAGCCTGTAGTTACAAAGCATCTATCTCTTTAATTAAACATTTAAAATGACTAAAATACAGCTTACAATGTCTAAGAAAATTATAAAATAGCAGAATGTATAAATAATAATAAATATTCTAATTTAAAACCTCCCAATCTTGCAGTCTGTTAAATATGGGCTTATGAGTATGGTTGGAATTACTAGATGGGGGAATTGGAGGGGTCTGACCTTCCTAATTAATACCTGGACCCCCCCTAAAAGAGGTGAAAACAACGTTTTTTTAAAGGGGGGTCCTTAGATAGCAATAATAATAAACACTCTGTTTAACAGCGCGTGGTAACAAATCAAAGCGGCTGTGTCCCAAACCACACACTAGTGCACTAAGTTCTATGCATAATTAGTGCACTACTAATGGTTGAACTACACAATATGTAGCACATATGATGCATTTTGGGACGCAGCCAGGATATCGATTAAATGTGAATAAAAATGTGAGTAAAATGTGAGTAGAAATGTAAATACTTGTAAGATATAAACTGTGGACTGGATTTAAAAGTGTATCTATTCATTTTTTTTTTTTTTAATGATCTGTAATTCTCACACTGTTTAAAAGCGGGTGAGAACAAATCAAAGCGGCTGTGTTACAAACCACACACTAGTGCACTAAGTTCTACGCATAATTAGTGCACTACTAATGGTTGAACTACACAATATTTAGCACATATGACACATTTTGGGACGCAACCAGGATATCGATTAAATGAGAATAAAAGTTTGAGTAAAATGTAAATATATGTAAGATATATGCAGTAAAAATGAATAATTGTACGATATATGGCATAAAAAAGTAAATATTTGAAGGTTATATGCAGTAAAAATTAATAATTGTACGACATATGCCATAAAAAATTAATATTTGTAAGATATATGCAGTAAAAATGTGAATATTTGTAATATTTAAACTGTAGACTGGATTTAAAAGGGTGGAAAGGAGAAAGGACATAAACGTAAAAAGTACAACAGTGCATTAAAACACATTCAAAATGACTGATTAAAAATAAGCTCTTGAGACTTGGCTTGTTTACTGAAGTTAATGGTGTTTTTCTGGTGTTGTGGATTAAACTTTTCTGGTGGATTTTAAAAATACTTTGGCTCAATTTCAGTGCCGTTCATGGGCAATTTTTCTACGACTTTCCTCAGATGCAAAATCCTGTTAAGAAAATAGAGCTGGAACCAGAAGAATGATCAGGTTATTGACTGAATGTGTGCTTTTACCAAACAGACACGTCCTCAGCATTTCAATGTGGTTTTGTTAAAGAGTTTATGAATATCCATTTTAATCAGATTCTCCAGTCCAATATTCTGAGCCTGTTCGCAATTTCTCAGAGTTCAAAAGGAGCGGAACGGAGTGGCGGCCGCTCTATCTCGCTCTTCCTAAACCAATGATTGAAAAGTCTATTACATCACAGCTAGTAAATCACCGCTCAGGTCTGGAAGCCGAGTCTCGATGTGCACTCTCGGTTCTAGAGTCCTCTGGTTGAAATACACTTTTTAGTACTTTCAGAGCTTCGATGTCTCTTTGTCGTCAGATTACAATGATAAAAACCACCATACTACATTCACAGGTTCCTTCAGTTTGACCTCATGTTGAACGCTATTTACTGCTACGTTTCACTGAGGAGCCGCTGTCTTATTTTATGACTGTTTTATGGCTGCGCTAGCTTAGAACAAAAAGCACTCAAGGGTGCAGTACAATTATTCCCTTTGTAGGTATTACACATTTATTGCTCACTAAACTTACAGTAATTCTACAAATTTGCTGCAGACGTTTATGGAATGTATTTCATCAATGTCTGTGTGATATTTCTAAATGTTCCTCATCTGCACATTAAAGTCAGTTAAGCAGGTTTTTTTCTTTGTTGATTTATTTCACATTTATCATTTAAATCAGAGCATTAACAAGTTCCAGAAACAAAACAAGTTTGAAGTTTCTGCTCTATTGCTGATAATAATAATAATAATAATAGAACAGTTGAACTATAGACTGTGGGTCTGTCCGAAAACTTTTTACACATTTTACATCATCCTACACTCCTGAGAAGAAGGCATGTCTAAATTCTCAGATGCCTTAAAATGCTGCCTACTAAGGTGCCGTATAATGAGTGATAATTTGACTGAATAACGAGGGAGCGTCTGATGCTTCCTCAGCACTGAAGACAATCCC
The DNA here is from genome assembly GCF_030014385.1 of Trichomycterus rosablanca. Lineage (NCBI taxonomy): Eukaryota > Metazoa > Chordata > Actinopteri > Siluriformes > Trichomycteridae > Trichomycterus > Trichomycterus rosablanca. Next base: position 24,245,341 of record NC_086007.1, read on the forward strand.
AGCATTTAGTGCGGCACAACTTTTCTCACAAAACAATAACAAACATGGTGGATGGATGCAAAGCATCTTTTCAAATGTAAATGATTAATTTAACTTGTATAAAGAAGGATGTACAAGTGTCATTTATTTGCAAATTCAGGCTCGTCGGACAGTTTAACCGTTTTCGGTACACTGAGGGAGATGCTAGCAGGTTGTGCCGCCTCAGCCCATTGGTTTGAATGGCCTGAGGCTAAATGCATTAGCTTGGTAAGTGTGTCACTGTCTAAGTAGTGCGTCTAAATAATCTGCCTTAAAAGTTCAATGTTTTATTAGAATCCTCTCTACTGAGGCAGCTGCCCAGTAGCTTCCCCACTGGCTTCCAATAGACCCAGTGTCTGTTTGTGTTTATACTTACATCCAGGGGCAGTTGGGAGTTGCCACTGCACCTTTTACATGTTTTGGGGTAATTGGAGTTACTTGATTTCCTGTGAGTACTAGTAGATTAGGGCAGTTGTAGCCTAGCGGTTAAGGTACTAGACTAGTAATCGAAAGGTCGCTGGCTCAAGCCCTACCACTGCCAGGTTGACACTGTTGGGCCCTTAAGCAATGCCCTCAACCCTCAATTGCTTAGACTGTATAATGTCACAGTACTGTAAGTTGTTTTGGATAAAAGTGTCTGCTAAATGCAGTAAATGTAGATTATGTGCTTGGTTACTGTTTGCATTAGAAATGTGCTCCCACTAAGTGGATTAAGTTTAAGATTTTAAGCCATAGCGTTTGCTTGCATATATAATATGTTTATGCTTTTAACATCATGGTGGTACAGCTGGTAACAGTTGGTTGCTCTTGCGACACCTGAAGTGCTGTTGTTGAGACATGAGAACGTCTAAGATACTAACAAAGGTGAATCACGTTCAGTTCACTGAATCACTCGCCCAGATGAAGCAGCTTTAGATCGCTCTAACCGTCCTACATAATTAATGCACCTTTTCTTCCCTCCAATTATAGTCCACTTCATCTTCCAGAAAATCCATAAAGGCCAAATAACTTGGCATTAATGAGAAGGAAGCTTGTTCAAAGTCCAAATTCACATCATCCATTTATCGATCTGAGCTGTCTGAAAAAATGATGCTTTTTAAATACAAGGTAAAATTTTCTTTGAAACAGCGATGCTTTAGTCATACACTAAAGTGCCAGTCTGATATTCGGCAGGTCTCCTACGGGGGCGTAGGGCTGCATAAATACGATGAGGCAGGGACCTCACAAGCTTGCAGAAACATTCTGTAGGTCAGTGATCCCCAACTTATTGGGTCATAATTATCCCCCTGTCATTGTTTGATAACGATGAGATCTGGGGACGTAAGTGGAAATGGCAAAACCCCAAACTCTTTCCTCCAAACATAATTTGGCGTCTCTAGATGTGTGTGGCTGCGCATCGTCCTGTCGGAAGAGGCCAAACCAATCAGAATGAATGCAGGGCATGAACGGGTGTGACTCGTCAGTAAGGAGGCACACCAGCAGAGAGATTCTGAGCTTTCGGGCTCGAATCTCAGCAAGGTTACATGGTGCTTTAGTAATGAATCTAGACTTTTCAGTGGTCACAATCTGTGAAGTTTGATATGACCTCTTCTTGTTTATTTGATTTTTATTTTATTAGGATTTTAACGTAATGTTTAACACTTTGGTTACATTCATGACAGGAAAGGTTACTGGTTACTCAAGATTCATCAGTTCACAAGTTTAATGTCAAACACAGTCATGGACAATTTTGTATCTCCAATTCACCTCACTTGCACGTCTTTGGACTGTGGGAGGAAACCGGAGCTCCCGGAGGAAACCCACGCAGACACGGGGAGAACATGCAAACCCCACACAGAATGGATCCAGACCGCTCCACCTGGGAATCAAACCCTGGACCTTCATTCTGTGGGATCTCCTCTTGTACTTGTAGGTTTCGTCCTAGTACTTCAGCTTCCCACCACTTTAAAAAAACATGCAGGAGATAGATTGGCTGCTCTAAACTGCTCCTGGGTGTGTGTGAACGAGTAGAAAAGCAGAAACACACACTGGGCACCATGCCAGTTAATTCCAGGGCAACACACACTCGGCTACTCGCTCAAGTGCTTCCGAGTGGCACCGGTCCCAGATCAGAATGAAGTTACTATAGAAGATAAATAAAAGTACAGAAGGTTCGTGAAGTTTGAATAATGAATGTGATGGAGCTGAGTCTGATGCAAAATGTCATGCACTTAACGACAGCAATGAGTGCCAAATAAGTGCAAATATGCAACTTTTGGAGAAAACGAATGCTAAAACATTCCGAACAAGAACGCGGCACACATACGACGGCGCCTCCTGCATGCCGTGCCATCTGTTTGCGCAGCGACTTTGGACAAGTTACAAAAAGGATAATGATGTGAATATCATGCGACAGTGTGCAGCAAAAGAAATTGCACCACCAGGACATAAACACAGATGGGAATCGACACAAGGTGAGATGGATTAATACAGTGTCGTACCAAAAATGCAAAAAATGCCCACCTGTGAGTTTGGATACTGTTACAACAGTGACGAATACACTGCCCTTCAGTACCGGTCAGAAGATGTTGTGTATATGTACGTAAACACTACAAGGCCAAAAGTGTGAACACAGTTCTATCTGATTAGCCTAGTTGGGGAAAGGGGGTGGTAAGTTGGGGGGCACAGTGGCTTGGTGGGTAGCACTGTCGCCTCACAGAAATTCCCAGGTGGAGCGGTCCGGGTCCTTTCTGTGTGGGGTTAAAGGTGCACAAGTATCATTATTTTCAAATTTGGGCTCGTCAGGGACAATTTAACTGTTTTTGGTACATGGAGGGAGACTGGCATGTTAGCTGGCATGTTAGCGGGTTGTGCCACCTTAGCCCATTGGTTAAAATGGCCTCAGGCTAAATGTGTTAACTTAGTAAGTGAAAACTGAGGTGACATAAGTAGTGCGTCTAAATAATCTGCCTTATAAGTTTGATGTCTTATTAGAATCCTCTCTACTTAGGCAGCTGCCCAGGTAGGTAGTAGGCAGCAAGGCAGCTAACTAGGATTTTGAACAGACCCCATGTCTTTATAAAACTTGGCACAGGGGCTTAGTTAAGTCATGGTCAAAGTTGAAAGTGTATTTATTTTATATAACTGATTGAACCTGGGCGGCACGGTGGCTCGGTGGGCAGTACTGTCGCCTCACAGCAAAAAGGTCCTGGGTTCGATCCCCAGGCGAGGCGGTCCGGGTCCTTTCTGTTTGGAGTTTGCATGTTCTCCCCGTGTCTGCGTGGGTTTCCTCCCACAGTCAAAAACATGGAGTCGGGTTAACTGGAGACACTGGATTGCACTATAGGTGAATGGGTGTGTGTATGTGTGGGTGTACGTGTCTGCCCTGCAATGGACTGGCGCCCTGTTCAGGGTGTTACTGTGTGCCTTGCGCCCATTGAAAAGCTGGGATAGGCTCCAGTACCCCCACTGCGACCCTGATTGGATAAGCAGTTAAGAAAGTGAGTGAGTGATTAAACCTGGTACCAATGAGATTGGCAGGAACACCCAAATTCAATAATTACAAAGGGGTGTCCACATATTTTTGACCACAGAGTTTCTTGGACTGTCTTGTACTTTGTAATTGTCCAACAGCGCTTACGTTTTAAGAAACGTTAAGAATTTAGCAACATCAATCTCCTTTTTGTTTACTTTAATCCACTTCCCGATGCTTTCAGTGCAAATCCGGTGCAAAACACCCGTGACAAATGGACGCAACCGGAGGAAACGCTGCCAAAGAAATTCAGATGCCGCAGTGCTGAGGAACAATACTCATTTTCCTGATGAGGAACCATTCATCTTAAGGCAAAGCTCTCAGTTTTAGTACTGCCAGGTGGTGAGCTTGTGGTCAGCACTTGATGGGTAGCTATAGCTCATAAATAAAAGCTTCCAAGTCAGCAGCTCGCCGTAGGTGCGCACATCTATCCTGCGCGCATTAAGCCTTCAGCCATGTGATACGTCACCTTAATCAGACCTGCCTGCTGTCATCGGCACGGCTCGAGATCAGACGCAAAGACCCGCCGTTATTGAAAAGTGCTTACCTAGAAGAAAAGAGAGAAAAGCAGTATTAGGTTGGGGGTTATTCTTCGCTTTGCAGCTGCGCTGTATTCAGCTGGTGTTGTGAATCTGTTCGCTGTTCTGCTCGAGTAGAGGCTTTTCATGACTCCGAGTAAAAAGGGTTGATTAGTGACTGTGTAAAGCGGCCGTATCCAGATCCGCAGGCGTCGGAAGCTGAGGTGTGCTCATTCCCTTAATGTAATCATTTTGTGAGCCCTGTTGTTCCACTTCAGAAAACCGCAGGAAACACGACGAATTCAGAAACACAAAAACAAACTGATAATTTTTTTCTTCACCTTTTTGGAAACCTTCTATGTTTATATTATTTATTAGGATTTTACCGTCATGTTTTACACACTTTGGTTACCTTCATGACAGGACAGGTAATTACTGCTTACACAAGATTCATCAGTTCAATTGTTTTTTGTTTTTTATTTTGTTTATGCATTTTCTCCCCTTTTAGGGCGTCCAGTTGCCAGATTGCATCATGCTTCCTCTCCACTAATGCCGATCCCCGCTCTGATTAAGGAGAACGAAGCTAACCCATGCCCCCGCCGAAATGTGGGCAGCAGCCATATGCATTTTGTCACCTACACTTTGACGAGTGCAATGCGGATCAGCACTGTGTACGGAGAGACACATCCTGACAGCACTTTTTTCCCCGTCTCTGTACAGGCGCCATCAATCAGCCTGCAGAGGTCGTAATTGCATTAGTTATGAGAGAGTCCCTATCCGGCTTGTATCATCACACCCCTATTTGAACAACAGGCCAATCGTTGTTTGTGTGGCCGCTCAGCCCAGCCGGCAGGCAGAGCTTAGATTCGATATGATATATTCGAGATCCCAGCTCTGGTGTTCAGTGTGCGTTTTACCGCTGCACCACCTACGTGGCATCAGTTCAAGATTTTAATGTTAAACACAGTCATGGACAATTTTGTATCTCCAATTTACCTCAGTGCACATCTTTGGACTGTGGGAGGAAACTGGAGCTCCCAGAGAAAACCCACACACACAGGGAGAACATGCAAACTCAGCACAGAAAGGACCCGGACTGCCCCACCTGGGAATCGAATTGCTGTGAGGCAACAGTGCTACCCACCGAGCCACCGCGCCGCCCTGAGAGGATAGATGATAGATAGCTTAAACAATGCTGGTGTTTTATCTTAACGCTAAAATCAGAAGAATAACAGTGGACGCAAATACAAAAAACAACTCCTAATGTCTCTCACAAGTGAAACACCCAAGAGGCCGGACCGATGCTAATGGAGGAAGCTAAAATGACAAGGTCGCTCGGCGTGGAGGAGGAGGGAAACAGACCCTGTCCACACCACCCTCCATTCACATCGACACTCCACCGCTACCGTAAGCCATTTAATTAAAAGCAGCTGAGCTGTGACAGGCAGGAGAGGGGCGAAATCTTCCCCACGCCATCGATCCGTAGCGCCGTGTTCGGCTCCTCACTGTAAGCGTATCAATCTCTGCCCACTCTCTGCATCAGACAATGACCGATTCGGAGAGGAAATAAAGGAGAAACAAAACATTTTACTCGCAGCTCCTCGGGGAGCATCCCTGACTAAAAAGCAGATGGTTTTAAATATGCTTGCATGGTACTGGGTAATTTGGGGACCGGTATAGAACGCATGACGTGTCTACAATACTGATGGAAAAGTGAAACGGAGAAACGAAACAAGGTTCGGGATCTGAGAAGCAAATCAGCGCTGACACTTCTGCTTTAGGGCTCGGTGGGTAGCACTGTCGCCTCACAGCAAGAGGGTCCTGTGTTCCATTCCCAGGTGGACCGGTCAGGGGTCTGATTTAGAGTTTGCATGTTCTCCCTGTGTCTGTGTGGGTTTCCTCTTACAGTCCATAGACGTGCAAGTGAGATGAATTAGAGATACAAAATTGTCCATGACTGTTTAAGATTAAAGACTTAAACTGATGAATCTTAACCAGTAACTACCTGTCCTGTCATGAATGTAACCACAGTGTGTAAAACATGCCGGGTAGTTGCTAGTACTGTAATCTATTAATCTATCAGAAGTATATAAAGGACACTCACTCACTCACTTTCTTAACCACTTATCCAATTAGGGTCGCCCGGGGGTGCCGGAGCCTATCCAAGCTTGTCAGTGGGCCCAAGGCACACAGTAACACCCTGGATGGGGAGCCAGTCCATCGCAGGGCAAACACACACCCACACCCACACCCATTCACCTATAGGGCAATTCAGTGTCTCCAATTAACCTGACTGCATGTTTTTGGACTGTGGGAGGAAACCGGAGCACCCGGAGGAAACCCACGCAGACACGAGAAGAACATGCAAACCCACACAGAAAGGACCCGGACCGCCCCGCCTGGGGATCGAATCCAGGACCTTCTTGCTGTGCCGCCCTTATATAAAGAACAATGACAGGATTTATAAGAACGGATGAAACGTGTAACATTACAGACTTTGCTTACAAAATTCACCTATGAAGAAATGAAATAGTGACAGTAGAATAGCCGAGCTCAGAGCTCACAGGGTCTCAATACGGCTTCGAAAAGTATACAAAAGTATTATTCAAACCCAGCTGTGTGAATTAGAGCACCGGCAAGTAGAATATTAACTGTCTGGAATGACTGAGGTTGAGCTGAACATCAAGGCTTGGTATGTATACACACAAAACATACACCAGCAGATGGTCTGTGAAGTGGGACTGGCAGTGATCTTCAGCAGAGCAGCGAGCGGCGCGGACGATGCCAAACACGAGATCACTGCCACGTGGCAAGATGAAAAAAAAGAGCAAATGAATGGGTGTTAGAAATAGAGCATATGAAATTAAGCTACATTAGCCAGACTCTTGACGTCTGCTGTTGAGTTCAATAACGCCTGCTGAAGATCTGACGTGAGCGCTGGCTGTATTCTACAGAGAGAGGAGAGAAGTATTCAACCACTTTTTATTTTGTTCACTGATACTGAAGCAAATCAGCGTGAGCAGGATTGCTTTAGGATTATGGAGAGTTGTACTGTTTAAAAGTCTTGGGTTTGAAAGTAATCAAGTATGTTTTAGTTATTTAATATACTGTCAGTACAGGTATCCACTTCAAATCGGTCCATTAAACCCTCATTTACATTTTCGCCATTTAGCAGACGCCTTTATCCAAGCGACTTACAGTAATGTGACAGTATACAATCTGAGCAATTGAGGGTTAAGGGCCTTGCTCAAGGGCACAACAGCAGCAATTTGGCAGTGGTGAGGCTTGAACCAGTGACCTTCTGATTACTAGTCCAGTACCTTAACTGCTAGGCTACACCTCATTGCTTCTACACTCACTGTCCATTTTATCAGCTCCACTTACCATATAGAAGCACTTTGTAGTTCTACAATTACTGACTGTAGTCCATCTGTTTCTCTACATACTTTTTAACCTGCTTTCACCCTGTTCTTCAATGGTCAGGACCCCCACAGGACCACTACAGAGCAGGTATTATTTGGTTGGTGGATCATTCTCAGCACTGCAGTGACACTGACATGGTGGTGGTGTGTTAGTGTGTGTTGTGCTGGTATGAGTGAATCAGACACAACAGCACTGCTGGAGTTTTTAAACACCCCCTTGCTGCGTCACTGCTGGACTGAGAATAGTCCACCAACCAAAAATATCCAGCCAACAGCGCCCCGTGGGCAGTGTCCTGTGACCACTGATGAAGGTCTAGAAGATGACCGACTCAAACAGCAGCAATAGATGAGCGATCGTCTCTGACTTTACATCTACAAGGTGGTCCAACTAGGTAGGAGTGTCTAATAGAGTGGACAGTGAGTGGACACGGTATTTAAAAACTCCAGCAGCGCTGCTGTGTCTGATCCACTCATACCAGCACAACACACACTAACACACCACCACAATGTCAGTGTCACTGCAGTGCTGAGAATGATCCACCACCCAAATAATACCTGCTCTGTGGTGGTCCTGTGGGGGTCCTGACCATTGAAGAACAGGGTGAAAGCAGATTAAAAAGGTATGTAGAGAAACAGATGGACTACAGTCAGTAATTGTAGAACTTCAAAGTGCTCATATATGGTAAGAGGAGCTGATTAAATGGACAGTGAGTGTAGAAACAAGGAGGTGGTTTTAATGTTATGACTGATCGGTGTATATGGTTTACAGGTGAACCTGGATTGGTGTAGAACTAATACCAGCTGCTAGAAAGAATCACAGCCATCTGAGAAATGTGTCAAAAAACTGCACCGTCTCCCTGAGGGCACCGGCTCACACTATGCCAGCAGCGGCAGCGATCGCTCATTCAGCTCTTCTGACAAGGCAGCAAAATCCTAACTGAGGAATCTGTGGGCTGGATGACCTCCGAGATGAAGCTCACAATGCAAAACCTTCAAAAACGTTCTTTGTAAAATGTTCAAGTTCCATTTAACGATTCTACAAGTACCAGAAAGGGACCAAATACAAAAGAGGTCAATCATCAGTTGCCTGCAGTAATAACCATCATCACAGACTTTAAAATCAAATGATGACGATTGCTGAAACAGGCCGATGCTTTCATTCATGCTTTAAAAGCTACTCAACTAATCACCATTTGGCAAAAAAAAAAAACCTTCACCAGTGCGACCCAAGAGTCTCTCAGTGAGTCTTTCCATCAAATAATGAAGTGGCTGATGCCAAGTGAAGGTCATTTTAAAGATCGCCCTTCTGCTAAAGAGCAGAACCAGATTTGGCTCCGTTTTACTGCAGTTATAACCACCCCTCTAAGTAGAGCAGCAAAATAAATGTTTATTTATTATATTAGGATTTTAACGTCATGTTTTACACACTTTGGTTACATGGCAGGTAGTTACTGGTTACACAAGATTCATCAGTTTAAGTTTTAATGTGAAACACAGTCAGTCATGGACAATTTTGTATCTCCAGTTCACCTCACTGTATAACAGACAGCGAATGAATGAATGAATGTCACATAAAACAGTATGTTTTCTTTGACATAGTGTGACAAATAATGACACAAACAGTTTAAACCTGAGTAAAGTTGGTAAAATTATCCAAAAATTATGTGGACACACCTTTTAATTACTGAGTTCGCCACTGTAGCTAAAACACCTCCATTCTTCTGGGAAGGTTTTCCAAAACCTGTCGGAATCCCTTTTAGTCAATGTATGAGGTCTGGTACTCAAAGACAAAACCTGGCTAGAGATTGACATTCCAATTCATCCCAGAGGTGTTTATTGGTGTTATGATCTGGGGTCTGTACAGTCTACTGGAGTCTCTCCACACCAAACAGGGACACAGTCATGCTGAAACAGGAATAGACCTTTTTGAAACTGTTGCCACAAAGTTGGTACCACCATATAAATCCTATAGAATTAATTTCATTTACCTTATTTGGTTGTTGCCGAAGCAATGAACTCAATAATTAAAAGTTTTGACAATATGGAATACAGTGCACCTCTGGGTGTACCGAATCCACAGCTGTATATTTTTTATTCTGAATTGAAGCATTACAAGGTGATGTTAGACCAAGACAACAGCCATCTGTCTTTATTAGTTGTTCTAATCTTCACCAGGGATCTGAACCTTGGGTACAGTCTGTGATTGATAGCTTTGTCTCTTTTCTGCTTTTTTCGCCTGAAGAATTGCTGTTGTAGGAATAAAAAAAGAAAACCTACAAATAGAACACGGCTTGTGAATCTATAGCATGAAAACACTTGGATCTTTTTACTGAACTTATGTTTTTTAACAAAACCATGTGTCACAATTATTAGTGCTTTTTGCAACCTTCCATGGCCAACATCAAAGCACTAAGTCTTCTATAATGCTCAATAAATAGAATGCTACTAATAATTGCTACTAACAGCTAATTCCTATCCAACACTGTAAGCAAATGAAGTAAAAGACTGTGAATAAATGCCAAAAATGTGAAAATGCAGCAGGAAACATTCACATCTTCCTTAAAGAAGGTACAGTTTAACTTATCAATATTATCATGACTTAAATATGACTAGAACCTAAGCAGGGAAGGTAAATATTGCAGTAATCATATGGTAATACTGTATAATTACAGTTAATTGCTCTGATCTTCGTGGTGAGTGGTATCAATTACATTAGCTACTCTTCATCCTCAATTCTTATTTGCATTTTTGTCCTATAAATGCTAAAAACGGATCTCCTAAAAGTTAAAACTTATATCTGTGCATAGACTTTATCTACACCTACACCAAACCTTTGGGTTCTACTCTCAAAAAATCGACTCTTTTAGAATTCCAGCCCTTCTTTTAGTAACACATATGAATGAGCACCGCAGTTTAATTCAGATCTTTTGGGTCTTAATTCATTGTTCTTTTGGAAAAGAGCACAGTGGCAGCAGGCCATGAACAGATTTCAGCTCTTTATGGGGATGTTCTCAAGCCAACCATAAAATATAATTTCTCTATCGGCTGCTGGGTTTGCCCCTTGGTCTCTGTCCACCGGGATGTGCCTGAAATGGTGACAGCAGGAGTGGATCTTGAGGAAAAAAGAAGCATCCTTGTGAGATGCTCGAACCACGTCAAGTGGCATTTTCGAATTTCAAAGGAAAATGTTGTTTTAGTTTTTTGTCTGCTGGATCCACAGACATTCTTATTTAAGCTGTGAGAGATAAGAGCTATAAGAAAGGTCGGGTAGAAAGCGATTGTTTTGACTTCCATTAAAGGTAGACTTGTCATTTTGTACTGCCAGGATTAGGATTACTGATGTCTGACCCTGGAGCCAGACTAAGGGTTAGGGGTTCACAGCCAAGCACCTGGTGACTGGGGCATAATAGCTTTGCCCAAAATCACAATGTGAAGCTGGGATGGCAAATCAAATTATAAAAGAAAAATAGTTTAGGGAATTCTCATTTCCTAGATACACACTTTACCTTACACAGTGGTACCTTGTAACCCTACATCCCCTAAACTCGAAATCTTTTAAACCCTTTGTACCCTTAAACTTGACGTTTCCCTTAAATTCGACATGTTCAGCCTTTAAGAACAAACAATTAAGATTACGATTAAGAAGCATAAGAAAACAATAAAGAAGTATAGTAATAAAAATATAGTATTGTACTTTTATATTGATTTTAGCTTTTTTTAATTGTATTTCAGTGTTTTTATATTATATTTGTGTTATTTTCAGTGTATAAGTGTCAAAACCAAGCCCATTATTTTAAACTCCTTACAGTTTCCTGTATGGCACATCAGAAAGACATCACACCTTATTCAGATAATCCTCATGCCTGGAATTCCTCCAGTCTCTTAGCAAGTCAAGCAATTTAATCACGGTGTTTGCTCTGCGCAAACAGTTTGTTCCTGTTTCACTACAATAAACTGCAATATGAGACTCCAGATTCAGCCCACGACGGTCAGTGACTTTAGCAAACAGCGACCTGAAGCAATAAGCAAGCTGAGCCCTTACATTTTAACTATGAAACAGAGCGGCTGTGCTTTGTAACGTTTCATTGTTCTCGTTGGCTTATCAACGGAGTCTTTGGTAATTTCATGGCTCACAGAATCAAATAATTAGCCCCTAAAAAGAGGCAGACATGCCGCTTACTGAGCATACGCAGTGCTTTAGATTACCAACCAGTCGCTGCGTGCAAGGTTCCACTGTCTTTCAACCAGTAAAGAAAACTTTTAGTTAAAACATTTTATTAAAAGATAGATTTAGGAAAGAAAACACACTTAGTTTTATCAACATATATTTAAAAGACCCTGGTACCAACATATATTTAAAAGACCCTGGTACCAACATATATTTAAAAGACCCTGGTATGCTCTGTTTAACTGTAATGGTGCTTATGGTGACCATATTTTGGATTCCAAAAAAGAGGACACTTGTGGAAAGATGGCAGGATGGAGCAAACAGACACCTGCACTGGGTGGAAGGTTTAGTTTTGGGAAGGTAGAGGTAGGGGTTTCAATATTTGACAAATGCATCAATAATGCAACTATGTTATTGAACAAGACAACAACACAACAACTTTCAGTTTGCCAATGTCGACATGGTGGCTCGGTGGGTAGCACTGTTGCCTCATAGCAAGAAGTTCCTGGGTTCGATCCCCAGGCGGGGCGGTCTGGGTCCTTTCTGTGTGGAGTTTGCATCCTCCCACAGTCCAAAAACATGCAGTCAGATTAATAGGAGACACTGAATTGCCCTATAGGTGAATGGGTGTGTGTGTGTGTGTGTGTGCCCTGCGATGGACTGGCGTCCCGTCCAGAGTGTTACTGTGTGCCTTGCACCCATTGAAAAGCTGGGATAGGCTCCACCACCCTACACCGATCCCCCCACCACCGTGACGCTGATTGGATAAGCGGTTAAGAAAGTGCGTGAGTTTGTGGAAAAACACTTAAACTACTATTTGCAATCCCGAGAAAACACTGGGTATACTGGAATGATGGGAAATATTTTATATGTTGTACTTGTTAGTCCATTTTACACCATAACTGCAGGTAAATGATACGGTGCGCGCTAAGCAGATTGTGTTTGCCTTGCTTGCACTTCACTAGAGAAGCATATGGAGTGTATAGAGAGGAATAAGCAACCATGCAATCAAGCAGATCAATCATATTGATGGCTGGTTAGCAGAGGTCAGAAGCAGGTCGCGTTTCTTTCCACCGAGGGGTCTGAACGACATCTATTCAGAAATTCCGCCCGCTTCATAATGGTTTATGGAAATGATGCCTTTAAGACATGGTGGGTCTCACTGTAGATATTATGTACGTTATTCCGGTGTGATTACTTTTTACTGCAATAATACACTTATTCCAGGATACATTCATCAAACAACAGTGCTTTGTAATAACGTGGGTAGAATTTATAATGTGATGTAGCCGGGGTCAGCGATCATCATTTATACAAAAGCATATCACAGGCAGTGTTGCCATGACAGGCAGAAGGTTCAGAAAACACAATATATAATGATGCTACTAGGCAGCACAGCCAGAATGAATTAAAGTGAGGATGCAATTAGTCCTAAGCACTCATCATAGGCTTTCTTTTGCTTTAATTAACATATTTTGAAACCGGTGACACAGAAATAAATATATAAATGTTAAAAGAAGAGGAGTGGTTGAGGGAGTCATGGAGACCTGAAGCATCTGGTAGCGTCCCTGGGGTTCAGCAACTACTTCCCTCACCCTCCCTTATTCCCAAAACCACACACACACACACACACAGAATTTTTTCTTTTAAACATGCATGCATCTGTTACCCCGTTGCTACAGCCTCCAAAACCAAACTCGGTCCATTGATAGATTATTTAGACTGTCACAATTAACCATGACAACAATAAAATAGACAGAATTGCTGCTCAAGACCTGTTGAAATAGTTCATATCCTTGTTAAATCAAAAGCTTTTTATCCTTTTGTAGAACAGTTTAACAACAAAGAACCAATAAAAAAATCACAATGTTTTTGTATGCTTAAGTATTTACACCGATCAGCCATAACATTATGACCACCTCCTTGTTTCTACACTCACTGTCCATTTTATCAGCTCCATTTACCATATAGAAGCACTTTGTAGTTCTACAATTACTAACTGTAGTCCATCTGTTTCTCTGCATGCTTTGTTAGCCCCCTTTCATGCTGTTCTTCAATGGTCAGGACCATCACAGAGCAGGTATTATTTGGGTGGTGGATCATTTTCAGCACTGCAGTGACACTGACATGGTGGTGGTGTGTTAGTGTGTGTTGTGCTGGTATGAGCGGATCAGACACAGCAGCGCTGCTGGAGTTTTTAAACACCTCACTGTCACTAGGTAGGAGTGTCTAATAGAGTGGACAGTGTATGGACACGGTATTTAAAAACTTCAGCAGCACTGCTGTGTCTGATCTGCTCATACCAGCAAAACACACACTAACACACCACCACCATGTCAACCAGTAATTGTGAGGCACTTGAACGCTACACAAATGTAGAAATCGCTAAACACAAACCTTAAAGTTTGAATTTCACAGCATATTGCGTATTACACTGGAAAAGGCTCATTTCATGGATTGTGATTGTGAACACCTTACAGCACCTTAGACGGGTCAATATTACTCAATGTGCTGGTCACCCAGCTTTGTAAAACAAGCTTGGTATGGAAACATTGATAAAGCTTTCAATAGATCAATCTCAACCCCTGAGCTTAAGGCCAAAGGAGGCTGTTGACTTCACCTTTGATCGACTGCAACGGAAAACACTTGATGACCGATGTGCCCTACAGACGAACAAGAAGAATATGGCATCATCAGTAATGCTGGTAAACATAAACATCTAACCAGCTCAAATATATACATGATTATTTTAATTAAACATGTAAGGGCAAAGACATGGTGAGTTCATTTGATATTTGGACTATGCATGATTTAAATAACACTGACAAAAATGCTTACATATTCATCCCCCAACCCCATGCTGTAATTGATATAAAGTATATGAACTTTACTGCTAAAAACATAAAAGTATACACCAATCCAGCATTACATTATGACCCCAGACAGGTGAAGTGAATAACACTGATTATCTCTTCATCACGGCACCTGTTAGTGGGTGGAATATATTAGGCAGCAAGTAAACATTTTATCCTCAAAGTTGATGTTAGAAGCAGGAAAAATGGGCGAGCGTGAGGATTTGAGCGAGGGCCAAATTGTGATGGCTAGACGACTGGGTCAGAGCATCTCCTGTGGGGTGTTCCCGGTCTGCAGTTGTCAGTATCTATTAAAAGTGGTCCAAGGAAAGAACCGGCGTCATGGGCGGTCAAGGCTCATTGATGCACATGGGGGGCGAAGGCTAGAACGTGTGGTCCAAAGTTAATGCTGGTTCTGATAGAAAGGTGTCAGAATACACAGAGCATCGCAGTTTGTTGCGTATGGGGCAGCAAAAAAGGGACCAACACAATATTAGGAAGGTGGTCATAATGTTATGCCTGATCAATGTAAGTGAACAATTATTAAACAAAAACATAAAGCCGGTGGTCGTTTGGTAACAGCATCAGTGAAACGATTCACACACATTACATACATACACTTTAGCATGTACTAAATTTATTATTATGGAGAGGCTAACTGAATATTATATAATAAACTCGATAGCACGTGCTAGTCTGTTACATCTGACTGGCGACAAAGAGACATATGCAGCACTCTCCCTAGATACCAATTAACTAGCTCTGGCTGGCTCCAAAAACCACCGTTTGCTCTCATATTCTCTCCGCTCAGCTGCAGTGTGATCTGCTAAAGAGACGCCGCGAAGGCTGTTTCTCAACAACAAACAGAAATGAAGAAAGCAATTAGCACGGGCGCTAAAAACACAATGAGGCTGCTAGCATAATGCAGGTGGGATAAAGAGCAACACGGATGATTTCCGCTAGAGAAAAGCATTCTTTATCCTCCAGATTGAAATAAATTCAAGTTGGATTTACTTTAGATGCTACAGTATTGCTTTAATGTGCTGCTCCGTGAGACAGGAACCAAGTGAAGTGCCCATCGCTAAGCAATAGCTTTTCAAGTGAGCGTATGAATACCCTCCTCACGGCAGCTTTTCATTTTCATATCCCAGAATCTCCCGGGCGAACGTGGTGCTGAACCACATGCTGGACGACCTAATGGGAGGCAGGACGATGCAGATACGAATGGCGGCGCTCCTTTGTGGTCGGGAGTCTCGGTTAGACAGTATGCGACGTGCACAATGGAGCAAGACAATGAGACCCAGGCTGGAGGCAGTGATTCATTTCTCTGGCTAACTTCTCTCGCCCATCTGTCTTCCTCACTAAAGTAAAACGTCGTAGCACAAATTGTCGTTAGCATCCAAATCAACAGCTGCCGGAATTCAAAATGCAGTAAAACAGGTGGACGTAAGCGCGCATCTCTTAATCTTGTCTAATTAGGCAGAATTTGTTGATGGAAAGAAGCCAGTCTTACTTTGTACAAAGTTTTATCCAGTTTTATACAGTGACAGGCCTGTTGATTTAGTAACGTTGCGGCTAATCCTAGTGGATTACCTTCTACATATGAGGTAGATCTAAAACGGCACTTTTTATGAGCTAATGAGCTAATTTTTCATACGGTTGAACAACAAACATCGGCCACTGTTTAAAGCTCAACTGTAGACCTGTTCAAACAGTCAGTCATGTGTAGAAGTGCAATGCATACAGACACAAAAGTAGCTTTTTTGGAGCTGAAAGGTAGGTTTAGCTCATAAAATGGCCAATAAATGTATGTTTAAGAGATATTTTTGATAAATTCCTTAGCAATTGATGGACAATACATGGACAGAAGCACTGAGACACTGTTGTTCCTGCTGTTTTCAGGTAATCCTGCAACACTTTTCTACTGGCTGCTGGCTTTTTTATTATTAGTCTTTGGACATGTTGTGAAATCAATAACAATGGCAACATTAACATTAAAACCAGGTGACGGTAAAACACGCTAGCACATCAGAGCTGGGATTTCGAATACATCGTGGCTATCATATACTGGCTATATGAACAACGTTTAAACAATGTTGGATGTTGTTAATTCACTGATGCAATTATGACCTCTGCTGGCTGATTGATGGCGTCTGCACAGAGTCAAAGAATAATGCGATCAGGGTGTGTCTCTCTGTACACAAGGCTGATCCGCATATGAATTCACCTTGTGCAGCTGAAAACATGCAGTCGGCTACTGCACACGTGTCGGAGGGTGCGTGTGTCAGTGTGCTCTCCACAATCGGGGCAGGGGTCAGCACCAGTAGAGAGGAAGCATAACGCACTAGGTAAAAAATTGGACACGCTAAAAATCGGAGAAAATGCATTAAAAAAAACAGGTGACATTTAAGATTTTTAGTTTTGATTTGTGTATAATTTTTACTTAACATATTCATATTAAGTTTAAATAGGTGGCTGAATACTTTTCCCCATGCCAAATGTTTTTTTTTAATAATGGTGAGATATGATCTCTAAATATCTGCACAGTTCTGTCAATGTGCTAAAATTAGAGTTATATTTATCACAAGTTTGTTCTATGCTTGACTTAAGTCAATAATGAATCCAATTTTCAAACCTTCACTCATTTAGTCATTTATTTCTTGCTTATACCCTGCTAAATTCAAAACGGTGGCTTATCAGAGATAGCGGATCCTCCCAAGTCTCCGGGATCCTCATGACTGATTATGTTCTTATTAAATCCACCCTACTGTGCTTCAAGAAACTATTAAAATAACTAGACACCTGGGGACATGATTGCTATTTTATCTGAGTGTGCTTAAACGCTAATGCAACGTACGTATATGCACTTAGCTACTAGTTAATTATGGACACCTTCCATAGGTGTTTGTTTTAGAACAAACACCTGTATTCCAAAGTACTGTGAGTTTTTGTTGCAGCATCAACAGCTAGAGTTCCTCCAAACCAAACTTATCGAACCATGCCTTGCCTTGTGCACAGAGGCACGCTCATGCTGGAACAGGAAAGGATCTAACAGTAGGTGTTCCTAATAAAATGGCCAGTTTTAACCAACTATGCTTAGGTAGGTGGTACGTGTCAAAGTAACATCCACATGGATGGCAGGACCCAAGTCAATGAGCCTTGGCCGCCCATGACCCTGTCGCCGGTTTACCACTATTCCTTCCTTGGACCACTTTTGATAGATACTGACCACTGCAGACCGGGAACACCGCACAAGAGCTGCAGTTTTGGAGATGCTCTGACCCAGTCGTCTAGCCATCACAATCTGGCCCTCATCAAACTCGCTCAGATCCTCACGCTCGCCCATTTTTCCTGCTTCTAACATCAACTTTGAGGATAAAATGTTTACTTGCTGCCTAATATATCCCACCCACTAACAGGTGCCGTGATGAAGAGATAATCAGTGCTATTCACTTCACCTGTCAGTGCTCATAATGTTATGCCTGATCGGTATATATACTTTTATATTATTTTTAATTATTCTAATTACTTTATTTTATTAATTTTTGGCAATGGGTGTTGCAGAAATAATGTTGTCAAAAGTATGTTGTCTACATACTTTTGGCCTCATGTGTTCCGTATGTTTAGTTTTACTTTAGATGTTTTATCTCCAGCGCCCGTGAGGCTCCGTCACGTCCACACCGCCAGACTCAAACATCAGACATCACACACACACACACATGCTGCCAAACAACAAACTCCTTTCTGTTCCCTTCGAATGAGACCAATCACGCCTGAGTGGGGGCAGCAGCTGTACCTCTCTTTGTACCCCTACGTTTACGATGGCTCTCCAGAGGAACAAAGCACAAAAGGAGTCAAATGCGTTTTCTGCTCGCGGAGGTGAGTCGGGTCTGCCATCGACCAGCCATCAGCCTCCCAGCATCGGGAAGAGCAGCAATCATCTACGGCGGCCTGATGGATGGAGTGTTATGGCGCCAAGCCTCCCTCGCTGACCGCCGGACTCATTCGCCTCACGCTGCTCAGAGACAAAATGCTGCACAGCTCAATTATAAACAGATCGACAGCCACACTGAGCCATTATCAACAGCCTGGTCACCTAAGGCTAAAACGGATGGCAAAGTGGATCACCAGCACGTGCACTTTATAGCAAAAATTATATAGACACCTGACTCTGAGCTTATTGGACATCCTATACCAAAGACTTGAATATTTATTTATATGGAGTTGCCAGTTAATTATATGAATGAAACACTTCCAACTTTGTGGCAATTGTTCGGTCCCACTGCTGCCATTCCTCTTATTTGGGGCATTAACAGCCTACACTCCTCTGTCAAGACTTTCCACAAGAGTTTGGAAGGTATTTCTGGAAATATGTGGCCATCAGGCTTCGATGATGTTTGATAAAAGGGCTCAGCTTGGAATACAGTGTCTATTTGTGTTAAGATCAGAGCACCCAAGATTTTCTCCACACCAAACTTCAAACCATCCATGCTAAAATAGGAAAGAAACCAGTGCCACACAGTTCTAAGTATATTTTTTATATTATTAATTTTTTACACCAGAAAAAGCAATAGAAAAATAAATCATTAGCAGGGGTATCCACATAGCTCTGGCTATAAAGTCCATCATTTCTAAAAGCCCCTTTGGCAGTAATTACAGCTTCAAGTCTAAATACAAGTCTAAGTACACCTGGATTTAGACAGTTTATCCCATTCTTCATGACAGTTCCTCTCAACCTCTGTCAGACTGAATGACAATCATCTGTGAACTGCCATCTTTACGTCTCTCCACAGATTTTTGACAGGGTTTACAGTCTGAGCTATTAAGGGTTAGGGGTCTTGCTCAAGGGCCCAACAGACCCCCAGAGCAACGACCTTCTGATTTCTAGTCCAGTACCTTAAACACTGTGCCACAACTGCCTACAATCAGGTGGGTCTGAGAGAGGAAACGTCCGATGCAGGAATGCGAAAATGTAATAATTAGATTTATTTATGTCCAAGAACTTAAATGAAAGTAAATTAAAGTGTATAAGTGAGTCAGCCATGTGGACGAGTAAAATCTCTACTTCCTCGGCTGCTCCCGTTAGGGGTCGGCGGCAGATCCGGCAGATCGTGACCCGCATTTCTGATTTGGCACAGTTTTTACACCAAATGCCCTTCCTGATACAACCCTCCCTATTTATCCGGGCTTGGGACCGGCACTACAGTGCACTGGTTTATGCATCCTAGCGACTGGGAACCTATAGGACAATTCAGTGTCTCCAATTAGCCTGGCTGCATGTTTTTGGACTGTGGGAGGAAACCGGAGGAAGTGGGCACCCGGAGGAAACCCACGCAGACACAAAGAGAACATGCAAACTCCACACAGAAAGGACCAGGACCTTCTTGCTGTGAGGCGACAGTGCTACTCACTTAGCCACCGTGCCGCCCATGTGGACGAGTAAAATACGAGGGCAATATTCAAATAAAAAAAAATTTGTTTAACTAAACATGTTCCTCATGAATTGGTAAAGAGCTGAAGAGTTTAATTTGTGATGAGCTGGTATTATTTCCTAAAACCCTGAGAACCCTAAATGTTTCTCTGTTCATTCAAATTTAATGATGTTAACAGTCCACTAAAGAGCCTTTTTATATGATTTGTGGTTAAGTGATTTTTTTTCCATTAAATAATTAAAGTAAAACTATTTTGAGAGAATTGAATAGAATATTTGATGATAAAATGTTAATAGTCAGAGCTCTGGAAAAGTACCAAGTGTATTTTTCAGCAGCTCTACTTTAAAGATGATAATTGCTCTCAGAGGCGCATTAGCTTGATATTTTATGATCTGTCTGCGAATGTCTTATTTATAACCCAGAACAAGTAATGAACAAATGTAGGGATGTAAATGAAGACGTGGCCAGACAAACTGCGGAGGGCATTTTCATCATCACCGTGTCATTTTATCATGCTTTCGGGAAAGAATTACGCCCCGGCTCAGATCATTATTCGCCCATTTTGAGGGAAGAGCCTCATACAGGTGTTCATTACCACCACGGCTGATGTTTTGCTCTGTGCAAATGGGGCCGGATAAATCAGGCTTCTTGACAAACAAAGGCGTCTCACTCGAGTGCAAAAATAAATAACGTTCAAGCTTTATGTCTGATACGATAGCTGAAATGCACACCTGGGCCCTGATTTACTGAGAGTCCGAATAAACAACTTACAAATTGCATAAACTGTATTGTCACAAGTATGTGGACACTTGGCCATTGGTTTATAGGGTCATCCCAGTTTAAAACCATGTACAATAACAAAGAGTTTCTGATCCCTGTGTAGCTATCAAATAAAATAAAAATAAAAATAATAATAATAATAATTTCCTTCGGGATAAATAAAGTATCTATCTATCTATCTATCTATCTATCTATCTATCTATCTATCTATCTATCTATCTATCTATCTATCTATCTATCTAGCTAGCTAGCTAGCTAGCTAGCTATAACAGCCACTACTCTTTTGGGAAAGCTTTTAACTACATTTCCACAGACACACTCCTGAAACTTGTGTTAAGTCTAAATATTTATTAATATAAAGGTCCCCGCTTGCATGCAAAACAGCCAAAGGCATAACATTAAAACCACCTCCTTGTTTCTACACACACTGTCCATTTTATCAGCTCCACTTACCATATAGAAGCACTTTGTAGTTCTACAATTACTGACTGTAGTCCATCTTTTTCTCTGCATGCTTTGTTACCCCCCTTTCATGCTGTTCTTCAATGGTTAGGACCCCCACAGGACCACCACAGAGCAGGTATTATTTAGGTGGTGGATCATTCTCAGCACAGCAGTGACACTGACATGGTGGTGGTGTGTTAGTGTGTGTTGTGCTGGTATGAGTGGATCAGACACAGCAGCGCTGCTGGAGTTTTTAAACACCTTACTGCTGCATCACTACTAGACTGAGAATAGTCCACCAACTAAAAATATATCCAGCCAACAGCGCCCCATGGGCCCCTGGGACCACTGATGAAGGTCTAGAAGATGACCAACTCAAACAGCAGCAATAGATGAGCGATCGTCTCTGACTTTGCACCTACAAGGTGGACCAACTAGGTAGGAGTGTCTAATAGAGTGGACAGTGAGTGGACACGGTATATAAAAACTCCAGCAGCGGCAGCGCTGCTGTGTCTGATCCACTCATACCAGCACAACACACACTAACACACCACCACCATGTCAGTGTCACTGCAGTGCTGAGAATGATCCACCACCTAAATAATACCTGCTCTGTGGTGGTCCTGACCATTGAAGAACAGGTTAAAAAAGTATGTAGAGAAACAGATGGACTACAGTCAGTAATTGTAGAACTACAAAGTGCTTCTATATGGTAAGTGGAGCTGATAAAATGGACAGTAAGTGTAGAAACAAGGAGGTGGTTTTAATGTTATGGCTGATCGGTGTATATTAACGCCTAAAAAAAGAGCCTGACGAGTCTATAGGTGACTTTTCTGCTGGTGTGTTTCCACTTGTCTGTGTTTTAAGCATACAAAAAAATCTTTAGGCATCTTCTGAGTATTTCTCTAGAAAGAAAAAGAAGCTAAGAATTATAGACCTCGGCACCAAGTCCGCGGTGTTAAGTAAATCATAAGGCTGGCTTTAGCTGGCTGATCTCTGGATGATATAGTTCAAACTTAGTTCCCTCCTCCCAGCGGAGCATCCAGGATACCATAAAATTAAAGCGGCCACATTGAGAGGAAAAAGCTCCCTGACCTATTTTACTACAAAATATATTGCAGCCATAAACTAGTGCAGTGAACACTTTCAGTATCGCTGTGTGTAGAGGCTGAAAAGACCCAGATTTGATTTAGAGACTTTTATTGCTTTACAGCAGCTCACCTGCCTTTTACTGATCATTCTGTCTACGTCCGGGACATTAGGCTGAACTTTAGCTGCATTATTAGACAGAAGAAGGTTTTGACTGTGGCAGATAATTGAGCTTCTATTGAAATATTTCAATATATCTGGAAAGTAAAAACCTAAACTGCTGGTTTGGACAAATATAGCAATGAAAGCTGAAGCTTATACGGTAGTATTATCTCGTATTTTTGGGTCTATTATCTTACATTGGCACAAGTGCACTAAGGCACTGGTTATTCTGAACGGCTTTGAAAATATGAGTATTTATGAGTCACTTTCCGGCCACCGTTATGTCTCAAACTAATATTTCGGTGCCACCAGTTGCCTGTGTCAGAGGGAGGAAAGGATGAAGGGAGTTTAACCTTCTTGTTATTGCAGCACTGACTCTTAGGGCATGAAAGCCTCAGCGAGCGGTGCAGTAAAACATCATCAAAGTGTGAATATGAGACGAATCTGCATTTGTGTGGAATAACCATCAAATCCACTCTGTAAGCTCCACATGTATCTGTGTTTATCTTGATTTTCCTCACTGTTTCACTTTTAAACTTGTGTTACAGCTCGAGGTTCTGAGAAATTGTGAGAATCAGCTTTTCCGAGAGTCTAAAACACTTATCATTAAAAAAAAAAAAAAAACAGGAGCACTAAACATCTCTTAATTATTACTGCTCATAAGTTCTCTCTAAAAATGAAATTCCTCGTTGTCATCAAATCTTATTTGCATGCCTGGTAGCCAGTGCAACCTTAAACTGGACAACAATAAGTGGACACCTGACCATGCCGGACATCCCATCTAAGAATCGTAAGCATTGTTACTGCTAAAATAGCATTTACTCTTTTGGATAGGCTTTTACCCAGGTTGTAATTGGAACCCATTCTGTCAAAAGAATACAGTGGTACCTTGAAACTCAACATCAGTTGGTCCTGAGAGTGGCATCGAGTTTAAAAGGCGTTGAGTTTCAAGGTATTTTTTTCCATAAGAACGTATGGGAAACCTGTTAATGCGTTCCATGGTCCAGTGGAACTGCATATATTTTAGGCTAATGTAAAATAATGGGGTTGTTTTTGACACTTATACACTGAAAATAACACAAATATAATATAAAAAACTAATGAAAAATGAAAAATCAGAATGAAAAAAATGAAATATAATTGAAAACTAAAATACAATAAAACATAATGGGAAAAATTGTGAGTTACGGAAACTAAGCGCGCCACACAGCATAGGAAACAACGGTAAAGCAGCGCTAAAGCGGTTTTTGTAAATGCGCCCTTCCTCTTATCCATTTGTTTACATCACATGCACGTTGACTTTAAGGGTACAAATTTCTTGATGAAGGGCATCAAGTTACAAGGTATTACTGTATTTCTAAGGTCAGGCATTTACACTTCAGTTCATCTCAAAAGAAGTTCAATTGGGTTCAAGTAAATTCAAGGGTTCTCCACATCAAACCAGGTCTACTGTGAATCTTCTTTTTCTTCTATTTATGTTGGAACCGGAAAAAGCCTTCCCCAAACTGTTGCTACAATGATATACATGTATATCATTTCTTGTGTATAGCTGATTTTGGCTGATACAACTGTTAGCAATGGGTGAATAAATAGAAGAGACATCCAGAGCCAAACTCTATTAACGGCTGTTGGAAATGTAAACACTGATTTTAAACACACGCTTGAAATCGTAGCCCGTCTGTCGGTTCGGGTATAGATCTCTCTCCCTATTGAAGCCTTGACTTGTATGACTGAAAGTATCTGCCTGAAGGCAGGGCAAAGAAGCAACACTGAAGAAGTAAACAGACTTGGTCTAGGAGGACTCTTGGTAAACCATGCCCAAGGTCGACATGTGTCGATTAGGTGCCGCAGGCAAGAGTACAAAGTACAGGGCCTCAACGTTTTTTATCTCCTACCTCAGAGCACACTTTCTTTCTCCTCATACCAGACCAACATCACTTGGTACCAGCAAGAAAATGAACCTGCTATATTTTTATCTATCATATATGGAGACTGTAAGATGTGTAAACAGATGTTTGATTTCTGTTTTTGTTGTAAACATGAGAAGGTTTACAGTATGTTGTGTGTTGAGTTGGGTGTTTTGTTGTAAACATGAGAAGAGCAGGTTTACGCCGCTCAGGTGGTGCAGCAGTAAAAAAAAACACACGCTGGAACCAGAGCTGGATCTGGAATACATCGCATCGAATCTCAGCTCTGCCTTGCCGGCTGAGGCTGAGCGGCCACATGAACAACAATTGGCCTGTTGTATAGATATAGGCAGGACTAAGCCAGATGGGGTCTCTCTCTCTCATGACAATTACGACCTCCGCTGGCTGATTGATGCCGCCTGCACAGAGATGAGAAAAGAGTGCCCTTAGGGTGTGTCCCTCCATACACACAGCTAAGCTGCACTCATCAAAGTGTAGGTGATAAGATGAATATGGCTGCTGCCCACGTGTCAGAGGGGCATGGGTTAGCTTCGTTCTCAGAGAAGGGGTCGGCATTGGTGGAGAGGAAGCATGATGCAATTGGACGCACTAAAAAGGGAGAAAAAAGGGGAGAAAATGCATAAAGAAAATATATATATTTTTTAAAGAAGAGCAGATTTACAGTATGATGTGTGTTCTGTGTGTTGAGTTGAGTGGTTGTGTGTTGAGTTGTGTTGAGTTGAGTGGTTGTGTGTTGAGTTGAGTAGTTGTGTGTTGAGTTGAGTGTTTGGCGTATTTTCTGTACATCTAGCAGTTTTATCTCAGCTTTGACCTAGTTCATAGTAACACATTTGGTACGGAGGTGACAGACCAGTGAGAGGAGAATTACTGGCAGGAGGAATCCGCTCGGCCTCCAGGCATGGAAACATATCGCAGGTGGTGGACACCGCGGGATTCATCCAAATCGCTACGTCCCGATTGGAAGCGTCGTCTGTTGAAGAAATGAGGAGGCTCGATGCAATATGCTGCGTTTTTCCCCTGGCTTAACAGTTTGACCTCTTTGTATGAGTCAATTACCAAGAGAGCTTGAAAATAATTAATGATCAAACTGATTTACAAAACTTTACATCTTCATAATATATTCATTATTATGTGTATATTGAGCCTAGGACGGCAGTCTGCTCTTAGATTGTATTTATTTTACATTTGTTCTTTATACTGATGCCAAAAATGTCAGTCCATTACAAGCCCATACAGAATTATACTTGTCAATTTAATCCAACTAATTAACCTCTGGGACCAGATCAGAACATTTCAGAATATGATCCAACAAAGTGGGAAATTTCCCACTCATTCTTACTGATAAAATCATAATAGTAAATATATGTTAAGTCTAATGGCCTGGTAATACTAAAACTGTTTACACCTGTCAGGATGAAACGAAGATTTTAGACAGAAATGCTGATTCATTTTGATTCAATAAGTAATTTAGCCCAAACAAAGTCTTTTAGTTTAATTTTACTTGTAATTTCACTGTCCTTCAATTAATTGGGGAACCAAATCTGTTCCTATATGTTGGAAGTTTGTTGACAATCTTCCTTTACCTGTCTGAGTCACTATTAGCAAGCAAAGTTATCTAAACCCTGTATAACAAAACACAACTTTAAAAGACATTTTCACATTCTAATCCATCCATCTAACCAAACCATGGGGTTATATTTTATATATTTTAAATAACTCTTGGGTTGTGTATTAAATATTGGCCAGTTCACTGTTATACAGTGTTTTGCTGTTTAGGGTTAACTGAGTAGCAGTGAGAAGCCCCGCACCTTTAGAGGTCAACACAGTAGGAGCAGGTATGATATTTACTGTATAGAATTTATATGCAAGTTAAAGTTTAAACTCCTGCAATATGTCTGGCAAACTGTATTTACTTTAGTAGTTAGCGGTGCAAAGTTCTTATTCTGCCCACATTACTTTAAATAAAATAAAAGAACGTAATGTTACTGTTACATTGAACCTAAAACACTAAAACTGAAAAATAAAACAACTAAAGAATTTTAACCATAATTCCTAACAAACTGTTGAAAAACAACACACCAAAATACAATTACCGAAGCAAGTTTGGCATTCAGACCTAGTTTACACTGGACTAACTAGTTGGGAAAATCAAGTTTTAACTTAGAACAAACTTCATCTTAACACTGAGACATGTGACACGTGTAAGGTTTGACATTAACAGACTCATTAAATTAAAATTAAACCAGAATTAAGTCATGAAGAGCAAAATTTTGTGCAGTTCAAATGCAGGTGAATAACTGGTTGGGGAAAATTCATCGTGCCTGAAGCCTCGCACAGGGAATTTGGCTCATTAAAATCCTTTAACTTAAACATGAAACAACAAGTGGGCAGAATAAAAAGTTCCACCTGTGCCGTAATTTAGGTAAAGCTTCTGAACCGCAACTAATGTGGGTCCCCGTGTAGTTCTCCAGCTCTGTTTTTCTTCTCGGGTCAGAAGCCAGGAGCATGGAGGTGCTCCATCTGCTGACCCTTCATCTTGTCCTGAGGAGAGTGCTCCACCTTACCAAATGGTCCCTTCCAGCACTTCACCAGGAGGTAAAGCACTCGCAATCCACAGGCTCCCTCTTTACCAAAATCTACCGGCCAAAGAAATGAAGCAAATGTACGGCATCTTTAGTGCACATCTGTAGCCTTCAGTTCTCCAGATTTAGGGCATGAATCAAGCATTGACCAGTTTAATTGATAAAACAGTCATAAGAAATGGTAATACCAGTATGATAATACCATATTTATACAACCATAATTACCCCACCTTCATTAAAAACCAGACAAAGAACAGGCTGTTTTCGACTGCTTAAGACTTTAATAGGACCACCGTTGTCTCATTTTTGCATTTTGCCACAAAGAATGCATTAAAAACAATGAATGACTGAACATTTGGCTGAGTGACATGAAGGCAAAGTTCAAAGGGATGCTGAATTACAGCAAGTTGCATCATTTCAGATACGGAGGGAATCAGTTGCTGAGGAAAATGAATTCTCAGATTTGAATAGAGCTCAGCAACATGGAAACGGCTGGAAACTGCATCTTGATCAAGACCTGTTTAATGTATTCTGACACAAGTGAGATGCCAAAAATTGTGTCTGAGATCTGAGAGAGGGAAAAAAACAAGCAAAATAAAGAAGTTTAAAAGAAGATTGGTGTAAATAAATGGTTTTTATAAAGCTTTAGTCTGTCTGTTCGTTTTCATGCTTGTGCTACTGAATTATTTGTCACTTATTTTGTCGTTTCCTTGCACTGTGCAAACAGCCGACAACTAAGCATGCGTGCAATTATGTTTCAAAAACAATATCGTCCAACCATGAATTAAAACGAAAATTAGACGTTACGCATGCTCGTAAATCCCCGTCTGGACGGTCGACATAGCAAAAGTCTTAGTGTGTTCGCGTAATCTGACCATGATGGTCTAACTGGAGCGTGGTTGTGTTCACCATAAGCCACGTGAACACACCCACTGATCACCACCCGACCTCCACACTGGGCTAAACACAGGGCGTTTCCCTCAGCATGAACATAATAACACCCTTCTATTTCTGTGTGAGCAGATGGGAGCTGGTTGTACGTTACGCCCCAGTTTTCGATCCGGTTTCTGCAAGCCAACTGTCGGGAGCGATTTTGCAGGGATATTATATTGTATTTCCGCTCAGGTGCATTACAAGGTCTTTAAAATGAACCCTGTAAGGAACTTCAAATAATGAGACACAGCACGACATTTCTGTGGCTTTAAAAGCCTGAGAGGATCATGTAGAGAGGTATAGTTAATTGTTAAGTAGGCCTTAAATGTATAAAATGTACAGAAATTCAAACACAAGTGCAGGAAGGGGGAGGAAACAAGTTAATGCTGGATAAAAATGCATTACCTTGCATAAGTATTCACCCCCTCTATATGTTTTTCACATTGTGTTGCCCTATGTTACACAAAATCATCAAATTGATGGTAAAATCTCTTGAAGGGTGGCACGGTGGCTTAGTGGGTAGCACTGTCGCCTCACAGCAAGAAGGTCCTGGGTTCGATCCCCAGGTGGGGTGGTCCGGGTCCTTTCTGTGCGGAGTTTGCATGTTCTCCCCGTGTCTGTGTGGGTTTCCTCCGGGTTCTCCGGTTTCCTTCCACAGTCCAAAAACATGCCACCAGGCTCACTGGAAACACTGAATTGTCCTATAGATACCTAGCCGCTAAATGCACAAACCAGTGCATTGTAGTGCCGGTCCCAAGGGCATCCGACGTAAAAATTGGGCCAAATCAATGCGGATCATGATCCGCCGAGAGCCGCCCCGGCAATCGAACGGGACAAAGGCCGAGGAAGAAGAAGAAGAAGAAGAGGGTAAAATCTCTTGAATTCTGATGCACCTAGTTGCCCTATGTTGCCAATAAGCTGCACAGAGGTGAACCTGTTCAATACCTACCATCAAGTGTCATGTGATCTCATTCTAAATATATCACAGGTCCTGAAAGGCTCTAGCCAAACATGTTACAAAACATCTAACAACATCATTAGGAGCAAAAAACTGTCAAAACAAATGTTCCAAACGTTGACCATCCCGCAAAGCACCAATTAATTAATTATTAAGGAACTTAAAGAATATGGCCTATTAACTGGGACTCTATGTAGAGGAGCCTGCTCATTAATCAACTCAGTGACCAGGTGAAAAGGGCATCGATCAAAGAAGCAACCGATAGGTCAAAGGTAAACTGGTCAAAGATGAAATCAAGATAAATGCAGCAAATTAATATTGACCCAACAGGGCTAGAATTGTACGTAACCAACAAATGTCTCATTTTTTGTTTAATTAACTTTTGTGTTGTTTGCACATTCCAGGCCTTAGACACATTAAATAAAGCAAATTAACTTGCAGGTGACCCTACTGGGCTTTTAACAAGTTGTAACTCTACAAAAGGAGGTAAAATTAATTAATTAGTACTTCTTTTTATGCTTCTTTTTGCAATTCTTTTTAATCCTTAGAGGATTTTTTCAGGGGTTCTTTGGTTGGGCAGTGAATAATGCTTAGTGATCCTTTGCCGTTTTAAAAAATGGTTCTTTTTTGTGCCAATTCAAATATTTCACAGTTGGATTCACAATGTGTTAATGGTCACTGATTCTTTTCTCCAGTGCATGAAGGCCCTTCACAATTATAACATTTTAGCTGACCACGTATTGTGAGAAAAACATTATGAATAACAGTTTGTCATTTGTGCTGCTGTATGTCACACTTTCATTTCTATTTTATGAACTTTACTGTGATTGGGATCACACACAATGACATGTGGGAATAGTGGGCACAGGGCAGGAATACACTGGACAGAGTGCCAGCTTATACATGAACTCACTCACTCACTCACTCACTCATCCACACCTAGGGGCAGTTTTAGAGCCGTCAGTTCAACTCTTGGCACAAATCTGGAAGGTAGGAGACCGCTGGCGTATCCAGAGAAATACTGTGGAGAACAAAAACTCCTTATAGACAGAGTTTTGAGAAAAGCCTGAGCAAGGGTCCCAGGGATCATGGGGCTGTGTGACAACCTCACTACCTGCTATGCCAGGAGGTCAGCCTTACATTTATTTATTTTTATTTCCAATTTAATAAAATACAAAAAATTATATGATGACTGGAGCAAATTACAGAGCAGGTGGTGCAATTAAGTATTGACCCAATAGGGCTAGAAACTTATGTAACCAACATTTGTGTTGTCATATATCGTACTGAAGTGACAAAAAGAAATAATTCATAGTAAAATAAAAGGAAAACTAGTTGTAAATGATTAAACTTAAATTATATGTGAAGTCACAGTGATTTTATTTAAAATATAGTCATTTTTAGTGCTATAATTTATTTTTTGATAATATTGTTCCTAATTAAGGATGAATCCTGGATACTTAAACATGAAGCTTTGGATGGTAAAATTTATTTTGTAAAAAGCCACAACATTTAAGCTACCTAAAAACTAGGCATTGTCAATACCAAAATGAGAGGTGTCCTTAATGTTCAATAGGCTGAATAAAATGATTTGGTGTGCTCCGGTGGCTCAGTGGTCTATTACGTTAGATCTGAATTCAAATCTTAGCAGTGCTATCTGCCGGCTGGGCATCTTCGAAGAGACATGAGTGGCTGTGTCTGAGGGAGGGTGATGCCCAAAGATCTGTGATGGATTGGCACCCTGTCAAAGGTCATCCTGCCTTGTGCCAACTGTTTCTTGGTAAACAACTTAATCACTGACCAGAATAAAATAGCTGATGAGAATTAAACAAAATAAAAAAATAGCAGCACAGAGTTTCTGAACTCCTCGGTTCGAAACTCGATGTTGCCTCCGGTCGGCTGGGCGCCATCTGGCGGGCATAATTGGCAGTGCCTGCAGCAGATACTAATTGGCCACCGTATCTGCTATGTGTGTGTGGGTGGGATCTTCATACGCTGTATAAGGACCTGATTGGCGGAAGAGACGCCTGTGCAGAATGCAGGGGCGAGAAGAGGAGGGCTGTGCACGTGTCGGAAGAGGTGTGTACAGCGACGTGCTCTCCTTGGATGCTATCGGGTATCTCTCAGCAGCGGAGACAAAAATTGAGTGTGCTACATCGGGAGGAAATGGGGAGAAAATGCATTTAAAAAAAATAGATATCTGATTGGATAAGGGGCACCAAGTAGGATGCTTAGGGCCCCTACATGGCCGATATGGCCCAACACACATGATTGATTGGGTTTGATTTGAATGTGTTAATGACCTTAGACTTAAATTGAGCTCACCTCTTCTACAAACAGAAGAAGCAGATGTAAACAATCAGACAGTCCTGAATACTCAAACATTCCCGTCCAGCTCTTCAGCATTCTCCCCCATACACGCCGGTTACGGCTCCTACAGTGAGAAACTAATAAATGTCTTCAGAAATGTGATTTGGATATCTGCAGGGCTCACAAGCTCACCACTTAAGAGAGAAAATGAGTGCCAGGCTTGCATTGATGGAGACGACCGCACGCTGCGCATCCATTTTAGCGCTGTGATTGAGTTTATCTGAGAAGTTGGCAAAACATTCTTAAGAAAAACCTAATAAAGCTTAAAAGCTTATTTCCAATAGAGCACTTCTCGTAGGCAGAAACAACAAATTTACAGGTGGATGATAATAATCCTAAACCACACCAGAGAGTTCTGCGCCCAAATGAACCTTCAATTTAGTACATTTGATTTACCAGCTATTGACAATTAAAAGTTATTCAGTATCATAAAAGCCAAAGCTGTTGTGACCACAAGTATCAGTATCTACCAGTATTTTTATATTTTCTTTATATTTTTATATCTTTATATATCTTTTTTATATATCTTTTTTGTATATATATATTTTATGCATTTTTCTCCCATTTTCTCAGTTTAGTGTAGTCAATTTGTCTTCCGCTGCTGGGGATCCTTGATTTTTTGCAGTCGAGGAGGGTATATTGCTGCTCACGCCTCCTCCGACCCACGCGCAGCCCTTAACGGAACCCTTTTCCACCCATGCATTCTGCACAGGCGCCTCTATCCACCAATCAATTGAAGATCCCGCCCACATATTCCATCCATCACACCCTGCAGGCAGTGCCAGTTATGCCTGCTAGATGGCAACGCCAAGTTTCGAACCGAGGAGTTCAGAATCTCAGCGCTGGTGTGATAGCTAGCGGAATATCCCGCTGGACGGGCTTTATATATTTTTTAGATATCTTATATCTTATTTTTGCACAGCATTTTTATTTACATTTTTTTCACTTTATTTCCTTGCCCTACATTGACGTGTTTTTTTTCTTTTCTTTAGTCAGTTAAACAGAGATTCAAGAAAAAAAACACAGATTCTTGTTCTTACTGTTCCAACTTTTGTGGAAATGGGGTTTGTACATTTGGTCGTGCTTTGACCAGACAGTAGGGGTGCCTGTTGCAATTGCAAGGAGGTAAATCCCCAACTGTTTTACCTCCCTCAGACACAGCCAACTGTTCCTATTAAGCAGTTCTGCTAAAAATCTTCAGGCTTTTTTTCTCTTTTCTTTTTTTTGAAAATACAAAAACACAATTTCCTAACTGTCTGTCTATTGAAATTGTTTAATTCCTTGCAGTTTTGCACCATTTTAAGTGTCACTGCTGCACTCACGGTATCTTATCTTCTTATCAGTTTTACTGGTTTTATTGTTCGTGTGCCGTGTACCTTAAATAAAACCGAATCTATTTTTCTTTTGTTGTGCTTCATACAGAGAACATCGACTCAGCTTTCATGCGAACAATACAGCTGTCCAAATAAATCTCTTTATCAAGAAGGGCCCTAGTGTGTGTAGGCACTGGTGTTGGGTGATGACGCCTGGCTTGTAGTTGGCCTTGCAATTCATCTAAAAGGTAATGGATGGGGTTGTATTGGGGGATCTGTATAAGCCAGTCAAGTCCTTCCAAACTAAACAAGACAAACTACTGTTCAACGAGTTGGTGCAGCCACTTACAGTTACATTTAAATACTCTTGATAAAGAACTCAAACTTTTAGATCTCACTCTACACAGTCACTGTAGTTTTAATCCTCCAGAAAAACAAACACGTTTTACATGAATTCAGAGAATAATGTCAGGTCAGTTATAAAGATTCAGTAGAGCTCCTGAGCTCTCTTTTACAGTAGAAGTGCAGAGAATGCAGTGCGTACCGGACCAAAACAGATTGCTGCAGTTAACCACAAATGCTGACAGATGGCTTCTGAACCTTTTCAGTGGCAGCCTTTGTGGTTACGAGGGAGCTCGGCAAGAAAAACCACCCATTTGGAAGTATTTTTGGACTTGTTCTGGGTTCTTGGGGCCGCAGGCTTAAAATATCTTTGACATCTAGGGCAGATGGGAGAGAATGAAAATATACTGTAAATATGTTAGAAGAAATCCAAATATTTTAGCTGCTTCCTATCACCACGTAGTTGTGAACATTTTTACTTCCTGCTGCTTATGTTTGCCAATAAAATAAGTACGCGTTGTGAAAAAGAGTCTTATAAGTTGTGGAAATTGAACTTCTAGTTTGTTACAAGGATTTTGTTTTCATTTCTTTGAAAGGTTCTTTAAATATTAATTAATTAGACATTTAAGTGACATTGTGGAGGGGATATAAAAATACTTTTAAGCCGCTCAGATGGCGCAGCGGTAAAATACGCTAGCACACCAGAGCTGGGATTTCAAATACATCATATCGAATCTTGGCTCTGCCATCCGGCTGGGCTGAGCGGCCACATGAACAACGATTGGCCTGTTGTTCATATAGGGGTGGGGTATTAAGCCGGATAGGAACTCCTCGTGACTGATGCACTACGACCTCTGCTGGCTGATTGATGGCGCCTGCACAGAGGCAGGGAAAGAGTGCGGATCAGGGTGTGTCCATACACAGTGCTGATTCGCATATATGCACTCGCCTAGTGTGGGTGACAAAATGCATACGGCTGCTGCCCGCGTGTCGGAGGGGGCATGGGTTAGCTTCGTTCTCCTTAAATCAGAGCAGGGGTCAGCATTAGTGGAGATGAAGCGTGAAGCAATCGGATGTGCTAAAAAGTCAGGAAAAAAGGGGAGAAAATGCATAAAGAACATATATTTCAAAAATAACAATAATTTAGATAATTTATGAAAATCACGAATGTTTTTCCTCTCACAGTCCAAAGACGTGCAAGTGAGGTAAACTGGAGATACAAAATTGTCCATGGCTGTGTTTGACTTTAAAACTTGAACTGACAGTGTATTCCATCCAGGATGCAAATCCCATCCTGACAAGTGATCACTGTAAGGAAACTATTCAGTAAAGGAAGTGAGATTGGCTTCCTTTTACCTCAAGGTTACAAAAGACAGTCAAAGTTAGTTAAATGAAACACTTAAGAAAGCAAAATCTCATTTAAACCTAAGAAGAACCGCCCTAAAAAATCCTCACCCTGACATGAAAGATCTCCTCAGTGATGGCTGATTAATTGGAGCTAAAACAGAAGAGAAAGCTCGCCAGACAACGTGGATCCCAGAGTTTCCTTTCCTCAGACAAGAAAAATTTGCTTGGCTCAGTAAGTTCCAGTCCATCACTTCAGCACCCCCCTCTCCTCCTCACCACCGTGACGGCATGGCCAGAGGTAAAGCTATTTTTCCGAACTGCGGACCATAAAGGAAAACAATCCTCCAATGCCAAGTTAGCGGTCGAGCCAGACTGCGTTCCTGAAATAAGATGTCTGTGAAATCCAGAGCAGAGCTCCTGACAAGCTTAGAGAAACTGAAGCCACGTTCAGTTACAGAATGAGCTGAACTGAATTTAATAGAAACACTCGACTAGCACGCCTTCTTATCCTCCAAATGAAAAAATAAATAGCAACAGACCTGAATTTTTTAATCGAAGAAGGAAGTTGGCAGAGAGAATGTGAGAAGCACAACTACTGTTGTTTTGAAAAGGTTGATTTAAAAATCATAAAAAAGTGTAAAAGAAGGTTTAGCCTCCTCAGCATTGTTTACTATTTGACAACACCAGTGCTGCCCACTTCAAAACCCAGGCAGAAAATCACAACAATAGCGATTATTATCATATTATTATTATGTATTATATTGTATAATAGAATCGTATGATTATTATGTATCATCATGAACTTTTTTCTTGCTTTGCCTTGATAACTGAGGCAACTATAAATTGATTTCTTGGAAAGATGGCATCATGTAATAATTTCTGTACTACTAGGCTACTAGATTAAGCCATAATGAATGGACAAGGGCGGATGTGTGTACATTAATAAACTTTTAGATTCTGCACATGATCAGCCATGTAGAGGGTCGCACCACCTCGTCCTGAAATCCCTTCCACAGCAAACATGCACACAGCGGGTCCACCACACAGCGGGTCCACCACACAGCGGGTCTTATGGAGAAGTGTAATGTTTTCTTGATTTTCTTTGACACAATAAGTTAAATCATCTGTGCCCTGCATGGATTTTCTGCTCATTTAAGCACCAATTTTTCTATTTGTTACAACCTTAATTCCAAAAAAAAATTGGGACAGTACTCAACTCAATTGTATCATCATGAACTTTTTTCTTGCTTTGCCTTGACAGATGGGCGTAAGAGCCACACCCCTGATAACAGCAGTGCATGACTTCTGGAGGGTTCAAATCCCAAGCTGGGCTCACGAATACAGAAGGCCAATTACATTATGTAACGTGAACCTAGTCATCGCAGGAAAACAAACCAACGTACCCTTAGTGCCAATCCCAAACCAGGATAGATAAGAGACTGCATCAGGGAGGGTTATTGGCTCAAAAACTTTGCCGAATCAAATATTCACTATGGCAACCCCAAATGGAAAGAGTCGAAAGGAATCGTTTATTTAATTTGACAGATTTAAAGTCACTTCTGTGTGTCCAGGCAAACCAGACTTATTATTATACTATTATTTACTTTTGTAGTGAAGCCGGAATAATTCATCAAATGTTGTACACTGTACACAGTGTTAATAAAATCACTCCTACATAACTGAATTTGAGCACTTCACACCTTTGGAAGTCTTTGGGTCTGTCTGAAAACCTAGTGAGCTGCCTTGCTGCCTACCTGATCAGCTGCCTCAGTAGAGAGGATTCTAATAAGACATCAAACTCATAAGGCAGATTATTTAGATGCACTACTATTACAGCAATTACGTTGAAGCAGTTTTAGCTTACTAAGCTAACACAATTAGCCTCAGGCCATTCAAACCAATGGGCTGAAGTGACACAGCCCGCTAGCATGCCAGCTAACGTCTCCCTCCGTGTACCGAAAATGGTAAAATTTTTCCTGACGAGCCTGAATTTGCAAATAAACGACACAACAAATTAAAAATCAATGAGAATTTATTTACATTTAAATTTATTTACATTTCTGCTGCACTGAATGCTGGGATTTACTTCACTGCTAGGGAATCATGGGATGCTCCCTCATTATTCAGTCAGATTATCATTTAGAATTAAGGCGCCTCAGTAGGAGCATTTTGAGGAATCTAAGAATTTAGACATGCCCTCTTCTCTGGAGTGTAGGATGACATAAAATGCATCTATGTAGAGAGATCACTAGATTTTCGAACAGACCGTTTATCATGCTGTCATACGGGTCCTCTGAAAGCCCTCTGATGTCCTGTCTGCAATGTCGCATCTCAGACAGGATGTCAACCAATTCTTATGTCACCTTCAAATAGCCTGTGCTGGACTAAATGCTTGATTTATACATACATATATATACTGTATATCCACTTGTAGAACACACGCCCTCATCACAAGCGTTCTGGATGACGGTTTAACATGAAAAGCAATGAACAGCACCGTTACTCCACTTTGCATATTGTGACAACCTTGTGTGTCATTGTGATGACTTAATACACCGTAATTATGCCATTGTGAATGTCTGTTAGCAGGGCAACAGTGGTGTGTTGAACCATCAAACACAGAGAGATGTTTCACTTAAGAACGCTGCATGAATATCAGTGGAAACGAAGCTGATGAATACAGCGAGGTAACCCGCTCAGCGTGCCTGATAAGACTAATGACGGAAACAAAAACAAACATACGTTACAGAGCTACTGTAGCCGCGAATATTAGGAGTGATTATGAGTAATTACTCGCAATAAATATCTCGTAGCAGAAGAGATTATTTATTAGACTATTCTAGGCTCGTAAATACAAAGTAGGAAAACACCAACGCATTAATAAATCTTCAGCTACGGCCAGGTGGACCAGATGGGTTTAGTGCTCCTCAGTAACTGATCTGTACACATCTGGGTTGTGGTGGTACAGAAGCCTAATCACAAAACAACATAATAATAAACCCCAGTAATAACAAACTCACCTAATCTCGAGGTATTTTAAAATAGCCAATACACCTACTACCATGGTTTTGGAAGGTGGGAGGAAACCTGACTACCTGTAAGAAACTTGTATGGATTCAAGGGCTGAAAGGTTGAGGATCCTTAAGGGTGAGGATTTCACATTTAACCAGTTAAACATTCAACAGTCTGTTACACCTAGTCTTTGTGTAAAATCACCAGGTCATTTGGATCTCTTTTACCAGTTCTTTAATCTAATGTTTCCCTAAACTTGACATGTTTGTAGTAGCTTAAGATTTCTGCATCCCCACCTCAGCCACACTCTCTGAGGTACTGTAAAATAGCCAATACACCTACTGCCACGGTTTTGGAAAGCTGGAGGAAACTTGTATGGAGGAAATAGGAAACTATTTTGGTGTGTCCACTGTAGAGCTCTAATGTGGACAGTAGGAAGCAATTTGGGATCTTTGGAAGTTATAAAAACAACCGTAAACATGCACTTTATATAAAGACCTCATAGAATAAATATGGCTTATGTACACAGATCAGGCATAACATTATGACCACCTTCCTAATATTGTGTTGGTCCCCCTATTGCTGCCAAAACAGCCCTGACCCATCGAGGCATGGAATCTGACACCTTTCTATCAGAACCAGCATTAACTTCTTCAGCAATCTGAGCTATAGTAGCTCGTCTGTTGGATCGGACCACACACGTGCATCAATGAGCCTTGGCTGCCCATGACCCTGTCGCCGGTTTACCACTGTTCCTTCCTTGGACTACTTTTGATAGATACTGCAGACCACTGCAGACCAGGAACACCCCACAAGAGCTGCAGTTTTGGAGAAGCTCTGACCCAGTCGACTAGCCATCACAATCTGGCCCTTGTCAAATGGTTGCTCAAATCCTCACGCTTGACCATTTTTCCTGCTTCTAACATCAACTTTGAGGATAAAATGTTCACTTGCTGCCTAATATATCCCACCTACTAACAGGTGCCGTGATGAAGAGATAATCTGTGTTATTCACTTCACCTGTCAGTGCTCATAATGTTATGCCTGATTGGTGTATATTATTTTAGATTTAAAAAAAAGTCAGCTCTGTTAGATTTCTGTTTTCCCAGCAGATCAACCTTTACAGTCCAGTTAGTTAGTGGTGAGCCAGCGTGGACATGTTTGGTAAGACAGATCGCTGACCATTCAGACAGACATAAGCCTGGTCTTTCTGAGTAGAATAACTGCCTGGTAGTCTTTCAATAGGGCATAAAGTACACTTTGCTTATAATTATATTTAAAAAAACTGAAAAACCAACATTTTTACTCCCTAATCAGAGTCTCATTATCTTCTCGGAGTCTGTAAATGTGTAAGTCAGCTCACTTTCCAGCATTGTTGTTTTTTTGGCTTTCCTAAACCACTGATAACATGTGAGAGGGCAAATGAGGTTTCACAAATAGTCCGACTTCCACGACAGCAACCCAATTACCACGGTGAAGATAACCTCTCTCCTGTCAAAGGGAATTAGCTGTTGGTCCAGCAACACAGTTTTTAAAAGCAAATCAGTTTGGAGCTCGTGTCATACTCTTTATGCAGAACTAATTATTTACGACTCTTCAGGCAGCTTATTTACGTTTGCCTTAAAAAAATAACACTAATTCATAAATGTCGCCTCTTGCTTTTAATTCCATGTTGTAGCCAAATGATGTGGTGTTTTGCTTTAATTTTAATGCATTTTCATTCGATGCAGCTTTTAAGCAGTTGATTTTTAGAACTTTCTCACTATACACCAGGCATTATTAACCCTGTTTTGATAAATGTTCCCAATGTTCATATTTTTTCAGTATTGAAACATAAATAATTTCATATGTTATGGATTCTTAGCTATATAATCATGACTTAAAAGCCTTAAAGATGTTACAGCATGCTAGGTTTTATTTTTTTAGTTTATTAATACATAGTGCAGTCAGGCAGCAAATTTCAAATCACAGCCACAGTCATAGTACAGTTTCTATATATAATTCTCTTGTTGTTGACACCCAAAAATATCAGGGATGAATTCTGAATGAATGTGCCCCTGTGCACAAAGCAAGATCAAAACAAGACATGATGAGTTTTTGTTGCCTGGAGAAAGTATTAGCGTTGAAATAAGTCATCACACTCGCACAATGTAATTGTTTGTTCATGATGTCTGTTTCCCTTCTTCTAATTTCCAGAATCCCAGTCTCAGAAATGAAGCCCAGATAACCAAACTGGACCTCTCTTATTTTGGGAACATTATGAGAGACACAAATTCACTGGAAAAGATATACTTTAAGGAGTTGAAGGTAAAAGAGAAATGGGGCAGCCATCAAGAAATAGATGGACACGATTAGAGAACAATAATGAACAAGCCATTAAGAAGCCTGAAGAGCCAGAAGGCATCATGTTGTGGAGAAACACTATCCATATGTTCACCAGGAGTCCCAATCTACTTAACGGCATGGTGTTGAGGATTCATTTATTTATTAGGATTTTAACGTCATGTTTTACACATTTTGGTTACAATATTTTGGTTAGATATTTACTGGTTACACAAGATTCATCAGTTCACAAGTTTAATATCAAACACAGTCATGGAAAACTCCACACAAAAAGGCCCCAGACCGCTCCACCTGGGAAACGAACCAAGGGCCTTCTTGCTGTGTGGCAACAATGCTACCCACCAAACTGACCTGGTGGTGAGGAACTCCAGTGGTCTGCACCCCATTAAACACCTTTTGGATCAATTGGAACCTTTCCAGAAAAGTGGAGGCATTTTTGATTGATGATATGATTTTAGATTGATAGTATTGATAAGTATAAATATAAAGATAAAGATATAAATATCATTTTAAGTATAAATATATAAATATATATAATAAGAGCAATAATATACAATGGTATATATATATATATATACACACACACACTAATATAGATTATAACTGCTATATACATATAGGTATAAATGTAATATAATAGTATAAATGTAATATTAATAAAAGAGGAATATGTAGGTTTGGATATTGAGTTTAGTTTGATTTTGGAATAATATAGTTTATGTGGAATTGTAACTGTTGCTCACTTTTGAAAGGACATTGGTATCATAATGTATAGTAACATTTTGAAATAAACATACAGTTCATTAAACCTGGACAATCATGATGATGTCAAAATAGAGCTAGGTTTAACTTTGCAAACACTCATGGCCATCAGATCACCTCTTCATGTGTTAAATAATGAGATATAGCATCAAGAATATTCACTGTCCTGACACATTATTTAGCAGCTCGACTGAATAGCATCTTCTTCCTCTGAGCCACCGTCTTTATGTCCTATTGATCGGTCAGTCTGGCTTGCTCATACAGTGCCACTTTCTGCATCGACTTATCAATGGTTATCTGACCTGAGGTCCAGCCTGCATTCAACAGAACACAATGACTACACCTCAGTCCACAGCCGGCTTTCTCTGATCCAGATATTTATAGTACAGTGTGGCTGAGAGTTCCAAAAAATAAACATGCATTAAAAAATCAATCATATGTGTTTTTGTCATGTTTTTGTAACATTTT
This sequence comes from Trichomycterus rosablanca, assembly GCF_030014385.1. Lineage (NCBI taxonomy): Eukaryota > Metazoa > Chordata > Actinopteri > Siluriformes > Trichomycteridae > Trichomycterus > Trichomycterus rosablanca. The sequence continues at coordinate 24,286,095 of NC_086007.1, forward strand.
TTGTATATAAAAAGTGTACACTTGGTAAAACCTGGCTTGTTTACTTGTTTACACTACTGTATGAAACATCTGATTAGCCCTGCAACCTTCCAATATGACAAAAGGCAAACTGGCTAGTTATGCATGAAGGTAAAGCATATTTTTCACTGCGTTCAGAGGGAAGTGGGTATGTTTAATTTAAAGAAGTATAATAATCTTCCTATTAGGATTATAAACTAGTGAAATTGGCAAAATCTTAGTTTATACAATATCACGATAATTAGTCAACAATAAATACTCTAACAATAAATCCTTTTATCCAAAGCAGCATCCAAAGTTACAGTACTGTGACAGTACATTGTCCAAGCAACTGAGGGTTAAGAACCTTGCTCAAGGGCCCAACAGCGGTAACCTGACAATAATGGGGCTTGAACCAGTGACATTTTGATTTCTAGTTCAGTGCCCTAACCGCTAGGCTACAACTGCCCTGATAAAAAGATTTTTGTGTAATTGTTAGTAATCAGGTAGGTCTGTTATATTTTCATTAGTTTTATTACATTTTTTTACTCCATCTGGCCCCTAACAAGAAGAAATGTTTGGACACCCCTCTCTTAGACGAGTGGGACTGAGCTGAGATGCGACATCACTGTTATCTGAACTCGGTGACCAGATGAAACAAGCTATTATTCCCTGCTTGCCCTGAAAAACATCATTTGCTTTTTTTCTTTTCTTTTCTTGGCCGGTGCCAACATTTAATCAGTCGTTGTGTAACCAGGGTAGACAATGAATTCTTCCCATGAAAGACAGGACAGCATGGAAACAATGACATATTTATCACAGCAGACGTGAACTCTGTCCTCTCGTCATATTCGGCTCTCATTAAGCGAGCGCTGTCATGAATGAAGCATTCTCTGTACACGGCTACAGCACCTCCAATCTTCTGCCTCAAACCCACTTTGTCCTCTACTAATGACTATCTTTTATTATTATTTAATAATCAAGACATGTATACCACCCAAAGCTCTGCCTCATGCATGACACCCATGCTGGCCGAGGAGGACCAGAGACTAGAACATACCCCCTCTGTTACATGTAAGTGAGCATCTTGTGATAGACCTTTCCAGGAAAGTGGAGGCATTTTTGAGATAGATGAGTAGATGGATAAACATCCAGTCGACATTGCCTACATCCAGCCTTCCCTCCATCAGACTAGTGTCTGTAGGGTTTCCGACCAGACCGGTAGCATTGCTGAGACTTTAATCCATTAACATTTTTTGGCTCAACATTTTTGTGAACCCATCACAACCCACTGCACCCATCAACGTGAACATTCACGTGAATATATATCATTGCTTTATATATCACACTTAACATAAAAGTTGCTGCTTAAAAAATACTTTGGTGAGCTTGTGCCAAAAAATAACAGTGTTTCTGGACAATAGTGATGTAGCTTTTATGTTAGATAAAACTTAACACAGTTACAAACTGTGTTTAAAGTCTTTTTGAGCTCATGTGGTCATAATCAATAAAGAAGCATGTTGGTTTTTAATGCAGTACCCTCTGAGGGATTAAAGGTTTCGGACATCAGTATTGGGCGTTCAGTATTGGTTTTTGGCTTTGAACTTTATTCTTCCAAATGTGCTAAATCTTTTAATAATGTTATGGACTGGAAATGGTAAAAGTTATTTTGTTACTATACAGTTTTACTATTCACTTAAACTATTGGACAGTTGGACAGTCTACTCATCATGTCACATAACTGGGCCTTTAATTATTCCACTTTTTACACTAATATGACATTGTCATTATAGACAGTGACTGAAAACATGGACTGAACCAAGGTTCTTTTTTTTCCGGGAGTTGCTGTGTGGCACCCACACTACTAGGTGCACCACCGTCTGTGCACTTTGCTTCTTGCTTCTACAAACACAAATGAAAGCTATTAACAATGAGCTATCAGCAAGATTTAAAAGAAAATCGGCATATGTAGTTTCTGCAAGCGCAAGTTATGTGTGACTTATGGGTTTACCATCAGGAAACCAACTAAATCCCTTTGATGTGACTCCATTAGCACTGGCCATGACCATTAAGTGGTATATTTACTGTCCATTATTTGGCAATTACAGAATGTGTTATGCGTCAAAGGATAATTAAAATTTAATGAGCTAAAAAGTGTATAGTTTTAAATAGAAAGCTATACATAGAATAGTGGCTTTTTTTTTTTTGAGTTTTTTATTATTAACTAAGAATAACACATAGATGAAACAGACTAAAATAATTATTAAAAAATATACTCTACACCAGTGTTTCCTAACCTGCTTAACCACTGTGCCGCACAAATGCAAAACCATTTAGTATTATTAGAGATAAAGTACAAAAGTGCAGCATCACCTCATGGGTTACGAGTTAAGAACCTCTGCTTGACACGTTTACCAGTGAGGAATGATGCACACACAAAAAAAAAATCGATGTTCCTACTCAAGGGTTCAGACGTGCATTTATCAGCATCAGCATTAAAAACCGGAACGTCTCAAAGGAAACAAAAATAAAGGTTTGGTGCGGCCTGAATCCCACTGAGATAAATCTGAATGAAAACAATTCTATACAGACTAGAGGGTCTAAATTCCTCCACAGAGATAAAAAGACTCATCAGAAGTTATTATAAACATGTGACTGCAGCTGCCTGGGTGCCATCTTAAAAAACTGGAAGCAAGGAACATAAACTGGACAGGGTACTAATCCATCACAGTGCATCACACATTCATCAAACTCCACCTTCTGCATATTGCTGGACAGTAAAACCCATGCAGGCACATTAAGAACAAGTCAAGCTCTGGACAGACAGAAGTGAAAAGGGTTGAACCCTGATTCTCAGGACCATTGTACATTCACATTTTCAGCATTTAGTGGACGCTTTTATCCAAAACGACTTACAGTACTGTGACAGAATATTGAGTGTTAAGGACCTTGCTTAAGAGCCCAACAGCGACAACCTGGCAGTGATGGGGCTTCAACTAGTGACCCTTTGATTATTAAATTAACTGCCCTAATATATTCTCATCGTATGTGCAGACTTAATATGTGTCATTACTTCTCTAATGAACCTGCTCACGATTCACTTCAGGATGCTAGATTCACAAGCAGAGAGGTGAAGTGTTTGGGGGGGGGCTTCATTCTCACAAAGCCTCAGAGTCTCCGAATAAACCTGTTGGTGGCTTCTTTTTTTCTATAACGATATAAAGCTTGCTTGACTGTGACTTGATTTTATCAGAATCAGAATCAGATTTGTTGGCTAAGTATGTTGATACACACAAGGAATTTGGTTCCGGCTGATGGAATCTCTCTAGTATAAATACAGTATACAAGCAATGTATAAATTAAACATTAAACACAAAAATATACAAACTATAAGACTATATACAGGCAATACAGTGCTGGCCAAAAGTATTGGCACCCCTGCAATTCTGTCAGATAATACTCAATTTCTTCCAGAAAATGATTGCAATCACAAATGCTTTGGTATTAATATCTTCATTTATTTTGCTTGCAATGAAAAAACACAAAAGAGAATGAAAAAAAGTCAAATCAATTATCATTTTACACAAAACTCCAAAAATGGGCCGGACAAAAGTATTGGCACCCTCAGCCTAATACTTGGTAGCACAACCTTTAGACAAAATAACTGCGAACAACCGCTTCCGGTAACCATCAATGAGTGTCTTACAATGCCCTGCTGGAATTTTAGACCATTCTTCTTTGGCAAACTGCTCCAGGTCCCTGAGATTTGAAGGGTGCCTTCTCCAAACTGCCATTTTGAGATCTCTCCACAGGTATTCTATGGGATTCAGGTCTGGACTCATTGCTGGCCACTTTAGAAGTCTCCAGTGCTTTCTCTCAAACCATTTTCTAGTGCTTTTTGAAGTGTGTTTTGGGTCATTGTCCTGCTGGAAGACCCATGACCTCTGAGGGAGACCCAGCTTTCTCACACTGGGCCCTACATTATGCTGCAAAATTTGTTGGTAGTCTTCAGACTTCATAATGCCATGCACACGGTCAAGCAGTCCAGTGCCAGAGGCAGCAAAGCAACCCCAAAACATCAGGGAACCTCCGCCATGTTTGACTGTAGGGACCGTGTTCTTTTCTTTGAAGGCCTCGTTTTTTTTCCTGTAAACTCTATGTTGATGCCTTTTCCCAAAAAGCTCTACTTTTGTCTCATCTGACCAGAGAACATTCTTCCAAAACGTTTTTGGCTTTCTCAGGTAAGTTTTGGCAAACTCCAGCCTGGCTTTTTTATGTCTCTGGGTCAGAAGTGGGGTCTTCCTGGGTATCCTACCATAGAGCCCCTTTTCATTCAGACGCCGACGGATAGTACGGGTTGACACTGTTGTACCCTCGGACTGCAGGGCAGCTTGAACTTGTTTGGATGTTAGTCGAGGTTCTTTATCCACCATCCGCACAATCTTTCGTTGAAATCTCTCGTCAATTTTTCTTTTCCGTCCACATCTAGGGAGGTTAGCCACAGTGCCATGGGCTTTAAACTTCTTGATGACACTGCGCACGGTAGACACAGGAACATTCAGGTCTTTGGAGATGGACTTGTAGCCTTGAGATTGCCCATGCTTCCTCACAATTTTGCTTCTCAAGTCCTCAGACAGTTCTTTGGTCTTCTTTCTTTTCTCCATGCTCAATGTGGTACACACAAGGACACAGGACAGAGGTTGAGTCAACTTTAATCCATTTTAACTGGCTGCAAGTGTGATTTAGTTATTGCCACCACCTGTTATGTGCCACAGGTAAGTAACAGGTGCTGTTAATTACACAAATTAGAGAAGCATCACATGATTTTTCAAAGGGTGCCAATACTTTTGTCCACCCCCTTTTTTATGTTTGGTGTGGAATTATATCCAATTTGGCTTTTTGACAATTCTTTTTGTGGTTTTCCATTGAAGACAAATTAAATGAACATTTTAATATCAAAGCATTTGTAATTGCAATCATTTTCTGGAAGAAATTGAGTATTATCTGACAGAATTGCAGGGGTGCCAATACTTTTGGCCAGCACTGTATATAGAAAATGTATGGACGTGTGCATGTATGTATTACAGTATTCAGTGACCAATGTATGTATGTACATATAAGCAGAGGTACACAATATCTGGTAACATACCAATGGTAATATACAGTAATATACAGATATGTAAGTTAGCCGCGTGTGGAATATTTACAAAAACAGTAAAGTGCACAGCATGTAGTATGAGTACTACAAAATGTAGTCAATATTTATTCACAATTTAGTTTATTTAGTCAGCCACAACATAATACTCATTTGCTCATTTACTCAGGTGCTGGACAAGCCAGAGATTAGAACAGTTTTGTACCACGGTTTCAGAACCACTATGACAGAGAACTGTGTGAGGGAACAGTCGAGTCCGACTGTACATCATTTGAGTACAAATTCTATTCTTCACGCTGATTAGACACACAATCTGGAACTAATACGAATTAAATTTTGCCAGGCTTACAAAAACACAACACAGTAGACTGAATCAGTGTTGTGTGTACTGTGTTATTTTCCTGATTGTGTTTATTTGTGCTGGATGAGGAACAGAACAAACTCCCACCATAATATTTTTTTTAATGTTTAGAAGAAAGTACTTTTGCAGCTCAACAACAAATGTACCTTGTAATTATCATCGCTGGTCCACTATTTTCAGCCGGCATGTTGAGTTTGCACCTGCTGCCTGGTTAATTCCACATTAAACACAGTTTACAAGTTTTTTACAGGCTGTTAAGGACCTTAAAATATATTTTGATCTCCTCAAGCAGTATAGCCCATCCTGATTACTCCACAGGGTCACTTGTAGCTCACTAAACAATGTTTAAGCACCACCTTTTGTTTGTCTATATGGAAAAACAATAAAAGTCACTTATAGAGTCTAAAAAATAACTTGCAGCTATAGAAATAGTAAGCAGTAAACAGCATTGTGTGTGTGTGTGTGTGTGTGTGTGTGTGTGTGTGTGTGTGTGTGTGTGTGTGTGTGTGTGTGTGAAGAATTGTATGTAGAGCTCAGGATTAGTGTTGCTTCAGGACAACAAGTCTGGTACGGGCAACCCAGATGAAACAAGGGACTGAATTATAAGTGTAGATGGATGGATGGATAGATAGGTATTCATCCCAAGGGAAATTACTGACAATTAAGTGACTCGATATCAACTTCAGGAGTGACTACATCAATGGTTTTCGCCCATTACGTCAAGTCTAATGTATTTGTATAGCGCTTTCTACAATAGACATTGTCTCAAAGCAACTTTACAGAATCCAGGACCGACAGACCAAACCCCCTGTTAAGCAAGCCAAGGAAAAACTCCCTTGAAAAGAACCAGACAACAGCAGGGGCCGCCATCCTCCTTGGGTGGCCTGGAGAATAATTTGAATGAAGTAGACTTACACTAATCATACATGCACCACCCTTTAGGTGGGACCCCACATAGGGTCACCTGAGATGCAGTGCAGCCCTGATTTTCTAAGTAAAAATAATAATAAAATAATAATAAACTATAAAGTCAAAAGTGTGGACACAGCCATTTCCTGTCCCAGCTTCTTTGCACAGAGCGAGGTCAATAAAGGCACTCTTCATCCTGACCAACTCCACAGCACAACCTTGGAATGAATTGGAATGATGATTGCTAGCCAGGCCTTACAGTCAGTGCCTGATCTCACAAATGCTCTTTCCACAGAATGAGCAGAAATTCCCACAGACACAGTTCAAAATCTTGAGGAAAGCTTTCTCAAAAAAGTGAAGGGGGAGGGGACTATGATGTTTAGCTTGCTCGCTGTCATGTGTCCACACAGTTTTGGATAATTAGGTGTTATTTTTGTTTCTTATATAATCATACATGACAGTAAAAGGATGTGTGGATCAAACCCTAGACCATGGGGCTGTACAGCACCAACACAACCTGATGCGCCACATGTCAAGTTTTGCACCAGCCTGATGATGGATCAGATCAGATTTAAGTTTGTCCTCTTGTCCTATTCGTTGTCACAATAGTTAATCCTGGTCAGGGTTGCAGTGGATATGGTGCCACCTTGAAACACTGAGAGCAAAGAACACATCCTGGACAATGAACACACATTCATTGAACCCACTCACTCACATTTAGGGGTAAATTTGTGCACTCCACCTTCTGCATACTGCTGGACAGTAAAACCCATGCATACACATTTAGAACAAGTCAAGCTCTGGACAGACAGATGCAAAACGCATTGAACACTGATTCTCAAAACTACAATGCAAATTTCCTAATGTCATTAGTTCTCTAACGAACCTGCTCACGATTCACTTCAGGATGCTAGATTCACTAGCAGAGAGGTAAAGTGTTTGGGGTTGTGGGGGCGGGGGGGGGGGGGGGATTTCATCTTCACAAAGCCTCGGAGTCTCCGAATAAACCTGTTGATGGATTAGATGCCAGAGGAGGGCAATCCCACCAGTCCAATTATACTGATGCTTAGGGTGGTACACTACAACGGAGCACAATGTGCAAGCGTCTGCTGTCCATAGGGCTCGGAAAATGCAGCGGTGCGCTAAAGAAACCATATGGGGTTTGATTCAGTGGCACCTATTTTTGTACATAGAATAGAAACATCGCACTCAGACGTGTGATGCGCAAATATACGACGGATGGTAGGACTTTTTCACACTTACATGGAAACCTGGCAGTGGTTGGGCTCGAACCGGCAACCTTTGTTGATTACTAGTCCAGTACCTTAACAACTGAGCTACAACTGCACTTACACAAGATGCGTGCAAATCTGACCGGCTGAATATTTCCTTTATTTTTGAAGAAGGTCCCAGGTTCGATCCCCAGCTAGGGCGGTCAGGGTCCTTTCTGTGTGGAGTTTGCATGTTCTCCCCATGTCTGCGCGGGTTTTCCTCCGGGAGCTCCGGTTTCCTCCTACAGTTGAGATTGCATCCTCATGGCAGTCCAGGTACTTTCTGTGTGGAGTTCTCCCCGTGTCTGTGTGAGCCACAATCAGGGTTAGTAGCACCTCACAGCAAGAAGGTCATGGGTTCGATCCCCATGGCGGACCAGGTCCTTTCTGTGTGGAGTTTGCATGTTCTCCCCGTGTCTGTGTGGGTTTCCTCCGGGAGCTCCGGTTTCCTCCCACAGTCCAAAGACGTGCAAGTGAGGTGAAGTGGGGATACAAAATTGTCCATGACTGACTGTGTTTGACGTTAAACTTGTGAACTGATGAATCTTGTGTAATGAGTGTGTAAAACATGATGTTAAAGACCTAATAAATAGATAAACAATAAATATCTTGCGCTGTCGGTTACTTGGCTGCATCCTTAGCGCCGACTTAGTAACACCGAATATTAAAGCAAATGATTCAAAACAAGTCCACAAAGTCTCCTAATTAAATAAAAGCAAAACAAGCCAAAACAAGCCGGTGTGTATGAGAGACTTTATGCGCTTACGACGCACTGAAACCGGCGCAAAGCGCGCAGCTCTGACTCATTCACCGCAGAATCCACACATCATCCTCCGCTCAGTTCAGCCACCATGTCCACACACCAAGTGCTCTAAAGTGGAACAAACTCTTACCTTTGTGTAGAAGATGCGTTATAATGAAGCAGACGAGGAGAGGAAACGAGAGAGATCCGCTCACTGAGCTCGCCATGTTGAACACCTGCTCCAGACTGGCGGCGCTAAATCACCTCCACACTGTCCGCACCGCTCCGCTCGGCTCTCTGGATAATGAGATGCACCGGGGGAGGAGATGAGGAAGCACCGCCGCCACCTCCTCCGTGAGGAGACGCAGCCAGCCAGCGACCCTGAACCTACCGTTCACATCCTAACTACACACATCCTAACTACACACATCCTAACTACACACACCTCACTACACACATCCTAACTACACACATCCTAACTACACACACCTCACTACACACATCCTAACTACACACACCTCACTACACACATCCTAACTACACACATCCTAACTACACACACCTTACTACACACATCCTAACTACACACATCCTAACTACACACATCCTAACTACACACACCTCACTGCACACATCCTAACTACACACACCTCACTACACACACCTCACTACACACATCCTAACTACACACACCTCACTACACACATCCTAACTACACACACCTCACTACACACATCCTAACTACACACACCTCACTACACACATCCTAACTACACACATCCTAACTACACACACCTCACTACACACATCCTAACTACACACATCCTAACTACACACACCTCACTACACACATCCTAACTACACACACCTCACTACACACATCCTAACTACACACACCTCACTACACACATCCTAACTACACACATCCTAACTACACACACCTCACTGCACACATCCTAACTACACACATCCTAACTACACACATCCTAACTACACACATCCTAACTACACACACCTCACTACACACATCCTAACTACACAAATCCTAACTACACACACCTCACTACACACATCCTAACTACACACATCCTAACTACACACATCCTAACTACACACACCTCACTACACACACCTCACTACACACATTCTAACTACACACATCCTAACTACACACATCCTAACTACACATACCTCACTACACACATCCTAACTACACACACCTCACTACACACATCCTAACTACACACACCTCACTACACACACCTCATTACACACATCCTAACTACACACACCTCACTACACACATCCATAACTACACACATCCTAACTACACACACCTCACTACACACATACTAACTACACACACCTCACTACACACATCCTAACTACACACACCTCACTACACACACCTCACTACACACACCTCACTACACACATCCTAACTACACACACCTCACTACACACATCCTAACTACACACATCCTAACTACACACACCTCACTACACACACCTTACTACACACATCCTAACTACACACATCCTAACTACACACACCTCACTACACACATCCTAACTACACACACCTCACTACACACATCCTAACTACACACATCCTAACTACACACACCTCACTACACACACCTCACTACACACATCCTAACTACACACATCCTAACTACACACACCTCACTACACACATCCTAACTACACACATCCTAACTACACACACCTCACTACACACATCCTAACTACACACATCCTAACTACACACATCCTAACTACACACACCTCACTACACACATCCTAACTACACACACCTCACTACACACATCCTAACTACACACATCCTAACTACACACACCTCACTACACACATCCTAACTACACACATCCTAACTACACACACCTCACTACACACATCCTAACTACACACATCCTAACTACACACATCCTAACTACACACACCTCACTACACACATCCTAACTACACACATCCTAACTACACACACCTCACTACACACATCCTAACTACACACATCCTAACTACACACATCCTAACTACACACACCTCACTACACACATCCTAACTACACACATCTTAACTACACAGACCTCAATACACACATCCTAACTACACACACCTCACTACACACTACTCCTCCGTTTATAAGGCGCAACCATTATGTGTTTACATTTTTAGCATTTAGCAGCCAACTACACACAAAGCGTAGGGGCCCAGGTTCGATTTACGGGGGTGAGGTGGGGGACTGCCCCGCCTGGAGATCGAACCCAGGACCTTCTTACTGTGGCTCACACAGACATGGGGAGTACATGCAAACTCCACACAGACCGGACCGCTCCACCTGGGGATCGAACCCAGGACCTTCTTGCTGTGAGGCGATAGTGCTACCTCAACTGTAGGAGGAAACCTGAGCACCCGTAGTAAACCCACGTGGACACGGGGAGAACATGCAAACTCCACACAGAAAGGACCCGGACCGCCCCGCCTGGGGATGGAACCCAGGACCTTCTTGCTGTGAGATGACAGTGCCACCCACTTAGTCACCGTGCCGCCCCCACAAGACACGACGATCAATGCACTTAAATAGTGCTAAAATGTAACAACTGTTTTTGTACTTATTATACTTTAATTGTACAAAAATGATACAAAATCTTGTCTTTAACTGTGTTAAGGCTACTACACTGTACAAAATTGGTACTATTTTAAGTAGATTTAATTCAACTTTAGGTATACTGCATCATGGGGCTGGAAGGTATGACCAAAAATTTGTATCACGGTATTTAAGATTCTGATGGTTTCACGGTATATCACGGTATGTTTTTTTGGGTTGAGTACTATAAACTTTGCTTAGCCCCACAAAATGGCACCATATATGATGGAACCAGTACATGTGAAACAGTTGCAATAAATAAAATTTTTATTGTTTATTTAATATCCTCCACCCAGGTCTCGAGGAAGACAAGCATCAAAGCTCTTCTCTGTACTGGCACCCAAGTGGTGGAACGAACTTCCCTTGTCTGTCCAAACATCTGAGTCTCTTGCTGTCTTCAAAAGACGATTAAAAACCTTCATCACCTCTTTACTAAGCACTTAAGCTGAGATGTACTTACTTGAATGAACACTCTTATTCATTTCCTGCAAAAAAAAAGAAAAAAACACTTTGGTTCTAACAGGGTTTCAGTAGATTTATATTCTTGAAATGTTGTTTACTTAAACTAGAGTAATGAAATGTTTACCATGGAAGCTCTTCTGTAAGTCGCTCTGGATAAGAGTGTCTGCTAAATGCCAAAAATGTAAATGTAATATTGAAGTATTGTACAATTACCCTTAGCTCTACCTTTTACAAATAAAACCACGTTTGAAAAGTGGGCTACTTTATACATCTCCACTTCCAGTTCGCTTATAACGTTGGTTTAACCACTGACCTGAAGTATTTTCGCCCCGTAAGACAGACCTGGAATCCAGTGTTTTAATTATTGCTCTAAGAGCTTCTTTCTCGACTGTCTATAGACACATCGTGTCCTTGCATATGTGAATTGTTACTACATTTGCACCGTTGTTTGCAACAGCCGTGGCTCAACAAACCGTACAGTATATAGTCTTTTAAGTATATTTAATTCAACTTTAAGTATACTACAGCACATATAATCAGTACTCCAAGTGCTCCAATTTTACAATAGATTTTAAATATATTTTATTCCTTTACTGATCCCCATGGGGGAAGTTTGAGTGTTACAGTAGCTCTAGCTCCAGTACAGAATAAATACAGTTAAAGATAGAGTAAATAAAATAGGGAAGAATTACTATTACTACAATTACTATTATACTGTATTAGGACAAATTCTAACTGTATTAGAATTTATAACTCTATTTACATTAACATACATTTACATTTTACATTTTCGGGATTTAACAGATGCTGTTATCCAGAGCGACTTACAGAAGAGCTTCCATAGTAAACATTACCTTACTGTAGTTTAAAAAGACAACAGTCCAAGAATACAAAACTGCTGAAAACCCTGTTAGAACCAAAGTTTTTTTAATGCAAGAAATAAATAAAAGCATTAGTAAGTAAGTACATCTCAGCTTAAGTGCTTAGTAAAGAGGTGATGAAGGTTTTTAATCGTCTTTTGAAGACAGTGACTCAGATGTTCTGACAGACAAGGGAAGCTCGTTCCAACACTTGGGTGCCAGTACAGAGAAGAACCTTGATGTGTGTCTTCCTCGAGTACTGGGTGGAGTACAGCACCTTCTCTGGTTTGTGCAACTGCAACCTTAATGAAGACGCAACCAATAATGGGATTAAAGGCAGGCAGACCAGACAAGACATGATATGGATGACCCCGCCACTTGTCACTGTGTAATTCGCAGTCTGCAGGGGCCCAACAGACAGACAGAGGTAGCAGACAGACAGAGGTAACTTGGCAGTGGTGGGGCTTGAACTTGCAACCTTCTGAGCAATAGTCCAGATTCATAAACACAGAGCTCCAGCCACCCTGTTAGCCTATAGTCATGTATCCTTTCAATATATCCACATTTAGTGGCCACTTTGTTAGCAACTCCATACTTATACTGGCTAGAACAACCACACACAACCAGACACAAACACACGTTTGCTAGGACAAACACACTCCTTACTTGCACATGATGTTAACAGTGTAAACCTTACAGATGTTCCCAAGAAAGTATCTATGTGGTTTGAGTTCAATTAGCTCAATTGGCTTGCCAAGTACATTTGGTAAACTGGTCCCCAAGGGGCAACAAAGGTGTGTTGTATAGCTTTAAAATGGGTTGTGTAATTTTAATGTTTTGTTTAATGATCTAAAGCCATGCTGTGTGACATATTAAAAAAACAGATGCTGGCAAAACAGCAGCAACTTTTTTCTCAGATTGTAGATAAAGTCAAAAGAAGTTAAAAGCCTTGGATTAAGTTTTATAGGTTTTCTTTTTAATTTAATGACATATTTAAGTGTAAATATATTTTCATAATGTATTTACATTATATATATATTGCAGAATTATTTGTATCTCATTTATTCATTGTCTGTTTTACTACCACTTTATGATGTTTAGGATCGAGGTGGGTACAATTCACAAATTCACACCTAAGGCATTTTAGTGTCTCCAATTGTCTTTGGACTGTGGGAGGAAACCCACACAGACATGGGGAGAACATGCAAACTCCACAGAGAAAGGACTTGGACCACTCCATTTGGGAATCGAACCCAGGACCTTCTTGTTGTGAGGCACATTACAACCCACTGTGCCACCGTGCCATCCGATTTGTTTCTAATGTATTTATTTAATTAATTGCAACCCTTAGTGCTATCAAAAGAACATGTTTATTTATAAACCCACACATTGTGATGTCTCAGGGTTAATGTCTTCTAACAGATTAACTTTGAAAGTTAGAAAATTTCTAATGAGATGTGGGATTGACTGTGTCGAGCACCAAGTCCTGTTAGCGATCTATATGCAGCGCACCATCTGTCACCTAACACAAACTCATCTAATCCTTCCGTTTATAGTACGCTTGGGTTTGAGTGTTTTTCAAATAAAATGTCGCAGATATTAAATTATGTGTGCTAGAAAATTAAATCAACTCAAAGTCACAATATTCAGCTTAGTTCCAGTTTAAAATAGAATCAGTGACACTGAGTTAAGTGTATGGTCAAGTGGTTTTTAGCCTCGTCTATTGGTAACATATGTAAAATTATATTAAATAAGGGTTTTGCTGATAATACGCCTCCAACCTTGTGGCAGGTTTATGGTTTCAGCATGACTGTTCCCCTGTGCACACAACAGGTCCATAAACATGATTCAAGTTTGGTAAGGGAGAACCTGCACAGAGCCGTGATCCCAACCTCTGTTGAACACGTGTGGGACAAATTGGAAGGTCTAATGTGAGCAAGATCTTCTCATCCAACATAAGTGTCGCACATTTAGTGAAAAGAGCATTTCTGAGGGCAGAGTTTATCACAGGCACACTCCAAAATCTCATGGAAAGGCCTCCTAGAGGGGTGAAGCCTGTTAGACTAGAAGAGGGTGTTAACTGCATATTAATGCTTGTAGTTTTAGAATGAAAAGCTGCTGGTTTAAACCAGAAAGTGTGTCTGGACACCAAATAATAGACCAATGAAGATGACTTTTTTAAGATACTGAAGATAGATAAACTGTTTCCCACAACTTTTTGATGGTTGTGGAAGCTGTTTGCTTCATTAGTGTGGAGTATATTTGTATTATACAATGTACATCTCATACAATTCCAGAACTATACACATTAAAATATAGTTTGTGGTTAAAACAGCGTCCACTTCTATGGAAAATGGAATTCATCTGTGTGGATTTGTGCACATTATGACTTTCATAAATGAAAGGAGCATTTGTAAGGTCAGGCACTGATGTTTGACAAGTTCAGCCCTAGGCAGGGTGTCCACATACTTATATAGTGTACAAATGGTTGTTGTTATATATTTCATGGCTAGGTGCAGCTGTTTTGTGGAAGTGCTTTGCCTTGTTAGGACTATATATCATTATTATATCGCTGCTGAAATTTTTTAGCACTTTTTTTATGGCCCCGCACATACAAACACTGAGTATAAGCTAGCGGCAGTTATTTTTTGATGGTTCTGAGCCAGCAGAATCCCATCTAATTGCACAATTTATTCTCAGCTCTATTGAGGGTGTTCATGTCAATCCTCATTCAGCAGGGTACACAAATAGCATTTACAATCTCATTTCAATCTCCCACACAGCTTTTCTTTCCACAGGATTTAATTTCACACATCAAGTTCACTTCTGATATCGTTATCCGTGGCAGCATGCCTGGTCTAACTTAGTTAGAGGTGGTAAGTGCCGCATCGAGAAATTGTACGGCGGGAATTACAGCGGCCGTGCGTGCTGGATCTCCACAGTTATGTACATTTAGCGGATGCTAGCGTCCAATCAACGTTAAGAGATTCGACACTCATTCGAGTTTCTCAAAATTTGGTTTGCAACGGTTTTCTAAAAAAAAAAAAAAGGATATTTATAAAACTATTTCTGTTTATTTGTTTGCCCAGTTAGCAGATGTTTTTATCTGATTTGATTTACAGCTATGACTGTATACAGTTTGAGAAATTTAGGGGTTAAGGGCCTGGCTCAGTGGTCCCAACAGTGGCAACTTGGTGGCTTGGAGGCTTCTGACCTTCTGATTACTAGACCAGTACCCTAACCACTTAGTTACCGCTGTCCTATATTGGTAATAAACAGAATTAACCTGTTACTTATAGCACATGTTACTTGTTGCACCAATATAAGGCCAAAAGTATGTGCACATGTGACTATCTGATTCCAAACCATGAGCATGTTTGCAACCAAATGTGACAATTGTATATAGTTTTTTATATTAGCATAATGAACAGCCAGTGTTCTAGTCTTCTGGGACTTTACTCACATGTTCCTGTAGCTGATGTTCGGTAAAGAATAAACACATTTCTACAAAATCTTCTTCTTTAAAAACTATTTGAGCAGATCTATTAGATCTATTACACAGGTTTAAATAGAGATAGTGTTAGGGCTTATTATGTATCAGTGTTGAGTTCTCACAGGATCTAAATTGTCAGGGTTTTCTTGTTAGATGTGCCACGTGCATAAGTAACATGTAGGCTGAATGATAATTTTGATTGTTCTCCCGGGACCAAACATGATCTCTAACAAATTTGCATCTGGGGAAAATTTGTGGTTATGAACTGCAGAAACAATCAAGGCTACACCCACAGAGATTCTAACCCCCCAATCCATCACTATTCCTGCACAAAGATTTTTGCAAAGTGAATTAACTTGTACAGAGGAACCTGCTATGCTCTGTGTATTCCTCAACCACTGCTGCTGAAGTTGCTGTTGCAGCAGCAAGGAGGTAAATCCTATTCGACCCTCTTTTTCTTAGACACGACTCAGCACCACTGCTGAGACACAGACTTACAAACACATTTTATAAGCTCT
The DNA here is from genome assembly GCF_030014385.1 of Trichomycterus rosablanca. NCBI lineage: Eukaryota > Metazoa > Chordata > Actinopteri > Siluriformes > Trichomycteridae > Trichomycterus > Trichomycterus rosablanca. The sequence goes on from NC_086007.1 coordinate 24,302,534, forward strand.
CCACATTTTTTTTTTCATATTAACATTGCAAGGTTTTGTCCACTACATTGCTAGTGCCTGATTCCACATCTGGCCCCCGCTTCCTCAAACCTGGTCAATTGTCAGCTGAGCTGGACTAGATGGGTGGCATCAGTGAGATTCAAACTCAGATCTTAGACTGCTACCACACACCACACACACCTACATTTTTTTCCTGTTTCGACTTTTCATAAGCTTGGATTGTGAACATCTTCAAAATAAAAGATGCAAGTGGTTTATGAGACACTGCACTGATGACCGAGGTTTTCCTCCGGTCACTTTGGTTTCCAGGTCTGTGTGTGTGTGTGTGTGTGGGCACGTATGCAGGTGACCGCAGTGCCATTGAACTCTCCGGGGAGCCACAAGAAGGACAGAGAGCCAAGACAGTCAGGCTCTCTTTGTTTTGCCCGCAGGCTATGGGAGTAATGAATGCTGACAAAACTCATAAATTCCTAATACTGGGGCATGGCCAATTCCCTTTTTCTATAGATCAGAGAAACAGGGGTGCCAAATGTAATACACAAACAAAAAAAGAAACATTAAGCAGTTTTTCAGAAAAGAATATATCTTAATATCTGAAATAGAGTGTGTAAATTATTATGAGCATTGTCACAATCATGTCTACAGCGTATATTTTGTCAAAACAGCCACTTCCAAAGTTTAAATGCCGTTTTATTAATAATAAAAAATGGATTTTAATAAAGGCATAGTGCTTTTACCTGTGATAGTCTGGCAATCTGTCCGGGGGGGGGGGAGGGTGATGTGTGGTTTCCTACATTTCACCCAATGAATCAGATGCACCAGGACCCTGACCATGATAAAACAGTGGTAAACTGGACAATGAATGAAGAAATGAATGAAAGTAGTAGCACAGCAGCACAGCATAACCTCTTTAACTTCCAGACATTTAATTATGCAAATGCACTTTAATTATGCAACAGATTCAAATTTAAAAAGTAAAATATAAAATTAGCAGGTAAAAAGTCTTGCTTATCTAAAAAGAGCAGGTCTAAAGAGGGCGGCCAAAAGAGTAGAGACTTGAGCACCACCTGGGACTAATCTGTGCAAGCGCCTGGCTGGCGAAACCCTTTCAAAGTCCCACCATCATTGTGTAGCCAGAGCAGATGATGAATTATCACCAAACAGAATAATAACCATCCATAATTTTGTCTAAATATTAATAACTGTGATAAATGAGGTAAGAAAAGAAGAAGACATCATGGTGAGCACCATGTGGAAAACCTTTCTTAAACTATCGCCATATTGTGGACAAACCTCCTAATTATTGAGATTAGCGTCAAGCCTTCTTTTATTCAACATTCACCCATAAAAACAATATTTGTGGAAACAGTTTAAGGAAGTCCCTTTTCAGTTCTAGTGCACAAAACCAGGTCAGTGAAGACTTGGTTTGAAAGTTCAGTGTGGTGAAACTCCAGTTTCCAGCACAAAGCCCTGATCTCAACCCTGCTGAGAACCTTAGGAATGAATTGGAATGCCAAATGTCAGTGCCTGTCCTGACAAATGCTCTTTTAAAGCAATTTGTACACAATTTCCACAGACACACTTTAAAACATAGTGGTTTTACAGTCACACGGGGGTCCAACAGTCTTGTACTCATCAAACATCAACATTTTTTACTTTCAGGTGCAATTTAGACAGCCAACCCACCTATTTATTTAAACACACATTCATTTCTGATTCCTTTCTAATTTTTTTAAACATCTTCATTGTTCATGACAGAGGAAGTGTAAATTGAAGAATAATATTGCAGTAGGTTGCATGTGTTTAATTGGATTAATTTGCATATGAAAATTACTTCTATGTATCTTCAAACAGCATAATCCATAATATTTTCCCCGTGCAACATTTCTCACATTATTTCCATAATATTAATTAGTAAATCATTATGTCATGAAGGGAGAATTAAAGTGAATGTTGATGTGCATTTTTTAAAATGTAAAACTAGAATAATTACCTGCGGTTGATTCTTTGTCTCTGACTCTAATGCCTCTAATATGGGACCAGGCATCAGATGGAGCAGACAGACTCAGAGCATTAATTAACTTCCATTTTCATTGTTTTCACCAAATTTCACGGGGTTAAACTGAGTTCAGAAGCCCACAGGTTAAACAATTAAATGCTTTTTTTTAAATGTATTTATTAGGATTTTAACATCATGTTTTACATTCATGACAGGACATTACTTGTATGTCTTTGGACTGTGGGAGGAAACCGGAGCTCCCGGAGGAAACCCACACAGACACGGGGAGATCATGCAAACTCCACACAGAAAGAACCCGAACCGCTCCACCTGGGAATCAAACCCAGGACCTGCTTGCTGTGAGGTGACAGTGCTACCCACCGAGCCACCGTGCCGTCTCCTAAATGCTTTTAAGTTTAGTTAACTTGTGTGCATCATCATCATCATTTATTCATTCACTGTTTGTTTTACCACTGCTTGATCGTGATCAGGGTCACAGTGGGTCTGATTCACTGGGAGGAAGGCAGGAAACACCCCGGACGGGTCACCCGTCCACCACAGTTCAGACTCACAACAAACACACACACTCTTACACACACACACACAATTGGGGCAATTTCTAGTACTGACCTGAAAGTAAGGCACCCGGCCAAGGAATGGAACCCAGGCTCTTTTTTTTTAAGGAAGAACTGTAATAAAATTTTAACATGCATCTTGCTTCTTCTTTCACTGTAAATCATAAATGAACAGTTATTATTAAGTGTTCTCTATGCAGCACTCAAATGTTTGTCCCTTTAACTGTCTGTCTGTATTTCTGACTAGGTGTCTGTCTTGCTTTTTATCCAACAGTCCGGCCGTCTGTGTGTTTGTCCCGCCATATGTCTGTTGGTCAAGCTGTCTGCCTGTCTGTGTATATTTGTGGATGTGGCGTGTGGGTGGGTGTGGGTGTGAATTAGCATACGCTTTTTAAAATAAAAAGAGAAGAAAAACAAAATTTTAACAGTGAGGGACGAAAGGGGGAAAATAAATAAAATATTTAACAGGAAAAAGGAGAGAAAAAGAAAAAAATACAGAAATTAAAAAATCTAAATGAAAAAAAGAATTTTAAAATGGAAATAAAATCAAATTGAGGTAGAAATTCAGTTTATATAACATTATTGTCTAGTGCTGTCTACTGTATATGATTTTTTTTTTTATTATTAATATTATTATTGATATTATTATTATTATTATTATTATTATTATCATTAATATCATTTTATTATTATTATTATTATTATTATTATTATTAATATTATTATTATTATTTTATTATTATTATTAATATTATTATTATTATTATCATTAATATTATTATTATTATTTTATTATAAATATTTTTATATTTATAATAATAAAAATTTTTATTATTACTATTATTATTAATATATTATTGTTTTTATTATTATTACTAATATTATTATTATTATTATTATTATTATTTTAATTCCCTTTTATTATTTTTTTCCCCTTTTTTTCACAAGAACCATCACTAGATAATTGAATATAAAAAATAATAAAACATCATCAATCACCTCGAATGACTATTTTTAGGTATGTCAAAGGTTACAGCTAGCATTATATATTGCATTCTCAAAGACATTATTTTAAAACCTGCTGTCTTCTGCATGAAAACACTCAAACACTTTCATCTTTACTCAGCAGAGTTTGGTTATAACTATTAAAATGATTTAAAGAAATTAATGATTGGATAATTCAGCTGTAATACTTTAATGCTGTGTAGATTTTTACACTGTGCTAACCGGTCCTGATGCAGAGATAAACACGAGCTTCATGCCTCACAAAGCGGAACTGCACTCCTCTAGCAATTTGGAGGTAACAAGTTCCTCCTTGTACCTCATGAGACCATTTTTACACAATTTCTCCTGACTGAGCTGTCAGTCACAGTCTGCCGTGGGTAGCGCAGGAAGGGACAGTATTAATCTATTTGTGTGGAAATATGACCAATAATCCCACTCAAATTGTCAGAGATTCGTCCTCCTCTGCTCGTTATGCATCGTTCCTCCCATGGGAAGAGGAGGCCCTCACCTAAAAACAGGCCGGTTTCAGGAGTGATATTTTTAAATAATTGGCACCGGACAGACCGGACCTTCCCGTGGGGTCACAGTTGATGGCACAGCAGCATTAAAATCGTTCACAAGCCAACCTAATTGCATGGATCACGATCAGGGCTGCACGGTGCTGCAAGAGGTGTGGGTGTTACGCGACACGAGGATCCTGGGATCTGGATTCAAACCTGTCCTCAGGACATTTTGTTAACTGTGATGAAAACGAGAATCTGTAGCGTGTTTATTAACAGACAAAAGTATAAAAAATAGACTTTTAATGTTGTCACGGACCAACTTGATTGTTCTGCAGAATTAATTCTATGCAGAAACTTCATATAGGTGTTTAAACACAGAACCTCCTCGTGTTGAGTGTTTGACTCTCCATCTGCTTCAGTCTGGTTTCTGTTTTCTTCTACAGTTAATAACTGAATTATGACAGATGTGTCCAGCAAAGCAGATAAACTTTAATGCTTCATGTCAGCCTGATCATGGATAAAAATCTCCAGTATTCGTGCATTAACTGACAGGACTGGAAACGGTCTAGCGCAGCAGCTTGGGGGCTCGTGTGGCCAGTCAGCTGTTTACATTACAGACAGGCGTTCTGGGTATTCGAGGCTGAAGGAGTTATAAATAATAAACTGTAATTACACAGGCTTGAATTTCTACAGTTTTTGTGGTCCTGGGTGGTAAACAATGACTTTGAAACAATGATGTTTTTAAAATTCTCTGGCAGCACACGACATTTTGTGACGGTTTCTCTTCAGGTGAGAGGTAAAATATGATGCATGTTCAGAAAATCATGAAACAGTAATCTACACGAGCAAACAGAACCAGATTCCTTCATACTGGTCAAAAGGCAGGGCAACATGGGGCAGCAGTTTGGGGAAGGATACACTTTTATCCAAAGCAACTTACTACTAGTACTGAGACAGTATATTGTCTAAGCAGTTGAGGGTTAAGGGCCTTGCTTAGGGGCTCAACAGTGACAACCTGGCAGTGGTGGGGCTTAAACCAGTGACCTTTTGATTGTTGGTCAAGTATCATAACCACTAGGCTACAACTGCCCTATAAGCATGATTGTTATTTCTATTTGGAAGGATATTTGGCGGCACAGTGGCTTGGTAGGTAGCACTGTCACCTCACAGCAAGAAGGTCCTGGGTTCGATCCCCAGGTGGGGCGGTCCGGGTCCTTTCTGTGTGGAGTTTGCATGTTCTCCCCGTGTCTGCGTGGGTTTCCTCCGGGAGCTCCGGTTTCCTCCCACAGTAAAAAAACATGCAGTCAGGTTAATTGGAGTCACTGAATTGCCCTATAGGTGAATGGACGTGTATATGTGTGTCTGCCCTGCGATGGACTGGCGCCCCGTCCAGGGTGTTTTTGTGTGCCTTGCGCTCATTGAAAAGCTGGGATAGGCTCCAGCAGTTAGGAAAGTGAGTGACTAAATAAATACTAATACAATTAATAAATAGTAATTTCTCTTTACTGTATTTATCCCATGCTGGTTAAATCTCAGAACTGACTGATGCAGGATCACGGGTGTAAACGATCAGAGACAAAAACTTTCCGCATCTGTTTGCAGAGAAGTGGAATAAAAGTCAGAAGGGAGCTCCAGTTCTCCCGCATGTCATTTCCAATTTAGTACATTGTTTGGGGACTTTGTGACAGATTAGAACGCTCAGAAAGGCCTTACGAGGCCTCCATGCTTAATGAGACCGGGCCGCGAATTTAATTTTCCCTGAGTAATGATCTAATTTATTACATTATGTAATTATCTAAGCACCAGCAAACTTTATGAAATGGCCAAGCGTATCATTTTCAAGAAATTATAAGCAGACTGTAACGCTGGCATGTTGCAGTGGGGGTAGTTTTTATAAAGATTATTTATTTTGGAGGTGCTATTAGAGTTATATTCAGTGGGATGTCATTTATCATTTATCCAGAATGCATCAGAGCTACTGTACAGGAATCTGAAGTAAAATATAACCCCGTTATACAAAAATACCTGCAGTAGATATAGATCTTATCTTATATATAACTAGTAAAATAGTGTGGAGTACCTCCAAGCTTTCAGAATTCCAGTGGGCAGGTAAGAAGCTTCAGGAAGTTTGTGTTCACAATCGAGAATTTTGAAACTGACCACCTTTTCATCCAGATGAAAGCTTTCTGAGCTACTTCAGTCAGGTAGGATGTAAATAATTCTCTTTGATATCCTCCTCTTTTGGCTCACTTGCTACAATTTTACCTCATAGCAGCTTCATTATCATCCTAATTAATTAAGTTATTTTAATAAGTGATGCCTTTCATGTTTAGCTTTATGGCTTTTTATGTGTATTTTTAACCTCAGAGTATAAATTCAGGTTAAAGCATCACAGTGGCTGTGTTCACTTGTTGGGATTAATTTTTTTAATGTGGAAGTGTTTCTTCTGACTGCTGTCAAAAAGAAGAAATATAAAAGGTGTCTTTATTATTATTATTATTATTATTATTATTATTATTGTTATGATTATTATTATTATTATTATTATTGGCAATTTTTATTATTATTATTATTATTATTATTATTATTATTATTATTATTGGCACCTTTTATTATTATTATTATTATTATTATTATTATTATTGGCACCTTTTATTATTATTATTATTATTATCATTATTATTATTATTACCGTCTTTATCATTATTATTACGACTGAATGCCTTTATTTGTCATATATACATATCTTCTTCTTGTTGCTCCTCAGCCTTTGTCACGTTTTTCAGTTACGGGGTCGGCACTACCGGCACTACAATGCACTGGTCTGTGCATCCCAGCGGCTAGGTAACTATGGGACAATTCAGTGTCTCCAATTAGCCTAGCGGCATGTCTTTGGACTGTGGGAGGAAACCGGAAACCGGAGCACACGTGTACAGTACAACGAAATTCCTTCTTCGCATATCCCAGCTTGTTTCGAAGCTGGGGTCAGAGTGCAAGGTCAGCCATTGTACGGTGCCCCTGGAGCACAAAGGATTAAGGGCCTTGCTCAAGGGCCCAACAGTGGCTGCATGGCAGAGCTGGGATTCAAAGTCTCAACCTTTCCAGTTGATAGCTCAAAGCTCTATCCACTAGGCTACCACTGTCCACTGTCCCTGATGACTGTCGTCTTTATTATTATTATTACTATTATTATTGACATAGGTGTCTTTATTATTACTATTATTATTATAATAACAACTGTAACAGGTCCTTCTTTTGTCTGCTGGAGATACACTGCCCCCCAGAGTTCCAGAATGTTTCTGCTTAAACAGAACTGAACTAGGAAGAATTTCTACTGGATTTTAAATTGTGTTTGTGGCAATTTGTGCCCATTCAGTCAAAGAAGCTTTTGTGAAGTCATGTTGACTGAAGACTAGAAGATCTGACTCAACATTTCGACTAAAATACTAAAAGCATTTAATTGGATTCCTTCACTCCTAAATCATCAAATTAACTTTTTATGTAAAGAAGGGTTGTGTAACATACACCAGATGGGGTTATGGGGTTCCTTGTTCTTTCTAGGACTGGTTCATCAGAAGGATTGTCATGACCTTGGGAATAGAATACATTTTCATCAGCCACATTTAACTCTTGTGTTCTGTTGACATTGACTTTACTGCCTCGTTCTTTGTGGTCGCAGTGACCCCGGTGTTGTGTGGGTAAAATAAAATTACATTAAGTTTAAAATGAATCAAATTAATTAACCAAAGTAACCAAAGAGAGAGAGTGGTGTGTGTGTGTGTGTGTGTGTGTGTGTGTGTGTGTGTGTGTGTGTGTGTGTGTGTGTGTGTGTGTGTGTGTGTGTGTGTGTGTGTGTGTGTGTGTGTGTGTGTGTGTGTGTGTGTGTGTGTGTGTGTGTGTGTGTGTGTGTGTGTGTGTGTGTGTGTGTGTGTGTGTGTGTGTGTGTGTGTAGAGCAAGCCATAGCCTAGTGGTTAAGGCACAGGTCTAGTAATCCAAACGTTGCTGGTTCATGCCCCACCCCTACTAGGTTGCTGCTGTTGGGCCTTGTAACTGTAATGTAAGTCGCTTTGGATAAAAGCGTCTGTTAAATGCTGAAAATGTAAATGTGTGTGTGTGTGTATATATACACATCAGCCATAACATTAAAACCACCTCCTTGTTTCTACACTCACTGTCCATTTTATCAGCTCCACTTACCATATAGAAGCACTTTGTAGTTCTACAATTACTGACTGTAGACTCTCTGTTTCTCTGCATGCTTTGTTAGCCCCCTTTAATGCTGTTCTTTAATGATAATAATGGTAGATCATTCTCAGCACAGGACGCTGCCCTATTCTCAGTCCAGCAGTGACAGTGAGGTGTTTAAAAACTCCAGCAGCGCTGCTTTGTCTGATCCACTCATACCAGCACAACACACACTAACACACCACCACCATGTCAGTGTCACTTCAGTGCTGAGAATGATCCACCACCTAAATAATACCTGCTCTGTGGTGGTCCTTTGGGGGTCCTGAGCATTAAAGAACAGGGTAAAAGGGGGGTAACAAAGCATGCAGAGAAACAGATTGACTACAGTCAGTAATTGTAGAACTACAAAGTGCTTCTGTATATGGTAAGTGGAGCTGATAAAATGGACAGTGAGTGTAGAAACAAGGAGGTGGTTTTAATGTTATGGCTGATCAGTGTAAATGTGTGTGTGTGTGTGTGTGTGTGTGTGTGTGTATGAGGGTAATAAAAGCTGAACATAAAGATCTTCAGATTACTATAGTGATGGACTGGACTAGTAATCAGAAGGTTGCTGGTTCAAGAACCGCCACCGCCATGTTGCCACTGTTGGGCCCCTGAGCAAGGCCCTTAACTCTGAATTGCTTGAACTGAATTCAATCATCATGGGCAAATCATGAGCATCCCGAGATTGTCATGACATCACACCTCCCTTATAAGTGTACAGGAGTGTTTGAGTTAAACGTTGGGAATTATCAGTTGACTTCCTTCTGAGTAGAACCGGATCCGCCGCGGACCAGACCAGGGCAATACGGTTAGTAAAAATAAATAACATTCATAAACAGACGTTATACATGTGCATTGTAGTTATTAAACCAGAAGATGGCAGCAAAGACCTGAAAGTGAAATCTTGGGGAGAAAAAAATCACATCTAGTTATTTTAGGTCGTAAATCTTTATTTGGTTGTTTATTTTGAACAATCTTACTTATTCTGACTTATTACCCCATCAGAATGATGTAACATTTCTATCCTGTAGCCAAATGTCTTTTCTAGGATGACAGTGTCCCCAGTATGTGGTTTAATGAATATTAATGAAGATTCCTGAATGTACACCAGATGATCTGACCTTAGATGTCACCAGATCTCCACCACCATCATCAAAACACCAGTACAAGGAACAGACTGGTTAGCAGAATGGTGTTCAGTTCTCTAGTATAGATCTGCAGATTTGTAAAATCTAAGCCAAGGCCCATTAAAGCTCCTCAGACAAGATTTATATTTCTGTCAATGTCACTGAACGTCTGTAGGTCACTACATGTATGAATCCATCTTATCTTCTACTAAAAACAGACCAGATCCCATCAGAGCAAACACCCACTGCAGTTTCTGGCACCTCTGAGGTTTCCTATAACCACATCACCCAGTTTATCATCGTAATTGCTATTGGCTGGTAGCACTAAAGGCTGGAGGAACATTAAGCTACCCACAGTGAACCCACCGTCCATTAACTTCCCATAATATCCTTAGAAGAAATACTGTACATGTATTTTTGTTATGATGGGAAGGCTATTCTGTTGTCATTTTTGAAGCTGCCAATATAGCTAAATCATGCTTTAGAGAAAAGCATGAAATACTGTACTTTGTCAAAAGTATGTGGACACCATTTATTATTTAATAGTAGGTTCTGCAGTCACGCTTCAATATCAAGTGGAATGAAGGTTGCTGCATCAGCAAGGGGACTTTATCAATATTAATGGTTTTAAAATCATTTATTCAACATGCACATACAGAAGTGGTGTTCTGCTTTCCACACATCAGTGGCTATATAGTACTATAAACGTCTACAGAGTCGATTGATACTAATGGCCTAGCCTAGGCTGTGTGCCTAATCTGTTTTGAGGTGCCGGCTAAGCTTTAAGACAGATATTGTTCTTTTACGGCCGGACCACATGGGGTTCTTTTCTAAAGCCAGTTCCCTTTCAGGCCTGAATGGAAGACAAAAGGGAGTATCGGTTCATTCATCTGTGAGGGAGATCATTATTTAGAGAGGGAGGAATAAAGCTCAGGCCACCATCAAAGCACATTTAGAGCTCTGCATTACCGTCCTAGGAAAGGCAGCTTAGATCAGCCAGCCGTGCAGGTTTAGTCCAAACATCTTGTTTGTACAGCTTTTCTTGCTTCTATTTTGCATGGCTGCGGTAGACATGACGTCCTAATATTTTTGACTATTTGAACAACACATTTTAAACAGCTTCTGTTGGCCATGACCTTGTTGCACATTTTATTCCAAAACCTGGGGTATACATTTACAGCTGGCCCGGCATTTAAAACTATAACAGTCACCACTCCTCTAGGAAAGCTTTCCGAAAAAAAAAAATTTGGAACGTGTCTGTGGGAATCTGTGCTCATTCATTCAAACATGCATTTGTGAGGTCAGACTGTTGGATTCGAGGCTTGGTTTGAAATAAACATGCTTTCCTAAAGCCGAATGATTGAACTTAATACACTATAAGCCCACAAGTTTGTAGAGACCCCATCTAATTAATAAGTTCAGGTGTTTCAGCGACACTCATTGCATATATAATTGGTGTATAACATAAATTATGCAAAATAAACCATATGCTTCAAAGCGAGGTTCATAAAACCATGGTTTGACCAGTTTGGTGCACAGATACATGACCACAAACACCTCTGCAATGAACTAAAACATCAAACCTGAGCCACGCCTTTTTTTGTCCAACATTAGTGCCGGACCTCATAAACACTTCTGACTGGGCACCCAGGTGGTGCAGCGGGATGTTCCACTAGCACACCAGAGCCGAGATTCTGAACACCTCGGTTCGAGTCTCGGCTCTGCCACTGGTCGGCTGGGCGCCATCTATCGAGCACCCCTCCTTGAACGCAATCAGGGAGCCCCCAGCAGCAGAAAACAAATTGACTATGCTAAGTCAGGAGAAGAAGGGGAGAAAATACATAAATAGATGAAAAAAATAAACAAATACTCTTGACTAAAAAGGAATAAATGTTCACAGACGTACTCCAGAAGCTTGTGAAAAGCTTTCTCATAAGAGTGGAGGTTTTTGTAGTAGTGAAGGAGGGCAACTCAAGATTAATGCCCGTGGTTTTGGAATAGCTTATTTCAGCCTTACAATCTCTAAGCTCTTGCCAACGTCAAGCTTGCCTGACTGTAAACACTGTCACCCTGGTTCCAGCCTAATCCAGTTTCTATTTCAAGGCAAATGTGTATTTGGTGGTTCTTGGATTGGGTGGCAGTTTTCTTTCTGATCTTGGTTAGAGACCACTGTTCCATGTATTTTAAAAAGGTGCAGCTAATGTCAAAGGCTAAAATCAGTCATAAAGCAATCATCAAGAAATTATGAGGACACAGAACTAAGTTAAATGAAGCATGAAATGTATGAAATAGAAACTTGGGAACATTTTTGGAATGAAAATGCAGAAATCTCTGAAATCCCATGACAGTATTTCCATTCATGCTTTTTGCTGATATGTATCATTAGGAGTCACTGTGGGGTGGAGAGGGGAGCACTGGGAGGGGCTTGATCACTTTCCCAAGCTTTACAAGAAGTGAATGACTGGGGAGATTGATTAACTGTGTGTGTGTGTGTGTGTGTGTTTGTGGTGTGTGTGTGTGTGTGTGTGTGTGTGTGTGTGTGTGTGTGTGTGTGTGTGTAGAGCTTTGCCAGGACCAAATGTCCCCGTAATAATATGAACACAACAGCAGATTGTGAACCATACCTACTGGATGGTTTCTATATAATGATAAATAAAGTAAAACTGAGTTTCTCACTCTTTCTCCTATTTCTGTTTTCTCCACTGCTATTCTTTAAACCCTTTTTCCTCACTGGTTTCTGCTTTTTTCTCTTTCTCTCCATATCTCTCTCTCTCTCTCTCTCTCTCTCTCTCTCTCTCTCTCTCTCTCTCTCTCTCTCTCCATATCTCTCTTTAGTAATTTTTCTTTGTTTTTCCTCCACCCTTTTCATTTTAGTGTATTTCTTTTTGTTCCAGATTTATTTTTAAATATCATTTTTCTTTAATTCCTTGACAAAAATGAATTAATCCTAATCAGGGTCGCGGTGGGTTTGGTTGCACTGTAAGAATACGGGGCGCAATGCACGGACGCACCCTGCAGAGGGCGCCAATTCTTTGCACACGGTCAACCAGGGTGAGAGGAAACCGGAGTATCCGTGCAAAACCAGGCAGAATGCGAACACATACAGAGCATAACAAAATGCTGTGATTTTTTGTTGTACGTTTATCTTTTTCTCTAAGAGCAACGCTATGTAAGGAGTTTGGTATGTTCTGCTTGTGCCCACGTGATTCATGGGAATTCCTTTTTGGGGTTTTTTCTTTATCGCAGTGCAAAATGTAGGTTGGTGTTCTGCCTCTGGGTGTAGGTGAGTAATTATGTAAGACTAGCACACTATCCAATCAAGGTGGGTCAGGCACTAAATGAAACAACGCTAACAGTGAAACAAACAATATATATATATGAATGGCTCTGGTATGTTTAATGCCCAGTTTTAGTTATTTTAATTTTACACTGGGGCCCCCTGTCATGGGCCCCAGTGCACCTGCCCCCCTTGTAGTTACGCCCCTGCTTATGGCAGAAAAAAGTGCTGTTTTTGAACGCTGCACGGTTGCACAGCTGGTGGACACAGTGCCGCACAGCGACATACGTCCTCAGGACCTGGGTTTGATCCTCTTCTTTGGTTACTGTCTGTGAGGAGTTTGCCCCAAAACATGCAGAATGTGAGCTGGCTGATCTAAACTATCCATGGATCTTAGTGCATGTTGCTTTAAATGTGGCGTATTGTCCGTGAGTGGTCCTGCCTACTGGATCCACCGCGTCTCTGACCAGGACTTGTGCATTTCTCGTAAAGACAGTAAAACCAAGCACGCGTGTGTGCGCGCGCGCGTGCCTGTGTAGGCTGCCAGCGTGCACGCGCGCTTACTTGAGCATCGCCATCCTCGCGCTGACACGCGCTCTCGCATTTCGCCACTACTCGTGTTTATAAGAGAGCAAAGAGCCACATCATCAACATCTCCATCAACATACAGCAAAAACAGCATCAGCACATCAGCACCGAGGCTCCTGCAGGCTCACACGGATTATAATCAAGTGCGATGGATGTGATTAGGGAGATGATCTTGATGCTGCTTTATCTTGGCAGTGCAGGTAGGATTTATCTCCACTCTTCGTGCATTTGCTTTGTCTGGGAGCTTTCGTGCACCAGTACGGTTTACATGTCTATTTTTTGGGACATCTTGTTGTTTTGAGGGGTATTAAGGAGGGCGAGTGTTGGGCTGCAAGGTGCATGAGAGGGTTGATGGATGGACCTGTTTGAACGGTGCTTTTCTTTCAGACTCACACGGGCTGCATTTAAATCACACTGCCTTGTTAACCCAGCTAGCTTTGCTCGTTCCATTAAATGCACACGATTGGGTGCGTCTAAAATGCATCAATAAACAGATAAGATATTTATCTTTAATTGTTTATGATGGTGTGTTTTATTCGTTGGTGCTCTTGGCTAGTGGGACCCTGAATTTTAGTGCGGACAGGACATAAATAACAGCTCCCCCCCCTTCCTGTCATTCTGTTCTTCTCTCAAATGTACCAGTTCGTTTAGTGTGTTTTGTGTGTTTTATATTAAATTTATATTAAAATAGCATGTCAAATCAATTTAAATCACACTCTTGCTTAAATAAGCATGTTATTTTATATATATATATATATCTTATGCATTGGATGAAACAGGGCTGGGTAGCTGAATAAAATCTCCCGGGATTTGGTGTGCCCAGTTATATTTATAGCCAGCACTAGGTCCGCTTACAGCAGCCAATCACAGAGCAGATCATTCTGGCGGGAAACAGCCATCTCTATAGCTTTTTAGTAAACTGTGAGGTAGAGTAGGTGTTGAGGTACCAAACAGATCCAGCACCAAGGGTTCAATGACTGCCTGTGGTTATTCTCCCTGAAGGTACTCCAGCATTTCTTCATAGAACTGGACCACCCCTTAACCCTTTATAGAACTGGACTATCCCCATCTCACCCCACCTCACCCCCTCGATAGAACTGGACCATCCCTTAACCCTTTATAAAACTGGACTATCCCCATCCCACCCCACCTCACCCCCTCAATAGAACTGGACCATCCCTTAACCCTTTATAAAACTGGACTATCCCCATCCCACCCACCTCACACCCTCAATAGAACTGGACCATCCCATAACCCTTTATAGAACTGGACTATTCCCCCCAATAGAACTTGAGTATTCCCCCCAATAGAACTGCACTATTCCACCCAATAGAACTTGACTATTCCCCCCAATAGAACTGCACTATTCCACCGAATAGAACTTGACTATTCCCCCCAATAGAACTTGAATATTCCCCCCAATAGAACTTGAGTATTCCCCCCAATAGAACTGGACTATTCCCCCTAATAGAACTTAAGTATTACCCCCAATAGAACTTGAATATCCCCCCCAATAGAACTGGACTATTCCCCCCAATAGAACTTGAATATTCCCCCCAATAGAACTTGAGTATTCCCCCCAATAGAACTGGACTATTCCCCCCAATAGAATTGGATTATTCCCACCAAAAGAACTTGAGTATTCCCCCCAATAGAACTTGAGTATTCCCCCCAATAGAACTTGAGTATTCCCCCCAATAGAACTTGAGTATTCCCCCCAATAGAACTTAAGTATTACCCCCAATAGAACTTGAATATCCCCCCCAATAGAACTTGAATATCCCCCCCAATAGAACTTGACTATTCCCCCCAATAGAACTTGAGTATTCCCCCAATAGAACTGGACTATTCCCTGCAATAGAATTGGATTATTCGTACCATTTTAGAGAACTGCAAAATTGAAATGCTTGTTAAAACAAAAAGCAGTGACGTGTACATTTTCTGTATGAATTATGTTGTGGCAGTTGTAGCCTAGCAGTTAAGGTACTGGATTCGTTATCAGAAGGTCACTGCTGTTGGGCCCTTGACAAGGCCCCTAATCCTAAATGAAAGCATCTGCTTGGCGTCTGCTTAATCCTGAAATGTAATAATTAATATAACACATTTTAAAGGTGGTGAAACTGGAGCATGTTCAACACTTCAATGTATCACCTCACCTTGACCATCACTTAATTGTTTAGTGGCTAAAGGAACCAACTGATCCAGTTTTAAAAGCAGAATATTTTGCCATTTGTTTATTATAGACTATTATAGTCTTAATTTCATAAACTGTATAGATATTCATTGTTGTATTTTGAACTTTATAATGTCACACAGGTTTTAATTGGGGACAATTACACACTGCAGGCAGGCTGGTCTAGCACCCATTTTATGATTATACAACCATTCTGCTGTTACTTGTGTAGGTTCGTCTTGGCGTTGTCATGTTGAAATGAGCATCATCTACAGTGGAGCAAATATTTCTTCAAAATGTACATATCATTTAGTGTTATTACAATACCATAACAGTAGACATTTCTACTGTAAATTAGATATATTCCGAGTCAAAGCCCAGGAGAGTGGGTGTCATATCGGGATCTTGTTTACATATGGCTTTAACTGTGCATAGTACATTATTGAATTTGTGGATTTCTTATGTCAAATTAAATAAAGATCTGGCTTAAAATTCCCCAGTATATTTTGTCATTCATGTTGTTTTTAATGAATTGTAGTGCCCTTCTACTATTTGCAAAGAAGCTGCCTTATATCATGATGTGTCCATTTTACACCTAAAGTTGTAGCTAATTACAGTCTAGCAATTGGGGTTTAAGGGCCTTGCTCAGGGACTAGAACCAGCGACCTTATGATAACTAGTCCAAGACCTTAAGTGCTGAGTTACCACTGCCCTATGATGTTTGATGTAGGAATGGAAGTAATAGTCAAATGTACCATTTCCTACGGACACACTACCAAATCTTGTGGAAAGCATTAACAGCTGTAATACACCATATTAATGCCCATGGTGTTGAAATGGAACGTCCAATAAGCTCCAATAAGCTCATGGTCAGGTGTCCAAACTTATGATGGACCATATAGTGTAAATTACATAACAAAAATAATGTATTTATGTAAGCTGGATTTGTGTTTGCTTATTTATTTTCTCTTTTTTGTGATAGAATGGGATTTGATAAGTAGTCACGTTCTCGTTACTCCAGGGTTTTAGTAATAAATCATCTCGGATGTAATTTCGTTATTTGCTCTTAAGCTTGTCGTGGGAATTTTAATTAGCTTTGCTATAAGCAGCTTCTTTTGCTTAATGAAACTTGTAGAGTGTGTAGAGTCGAATACACAAAATAACTGTGGTGAAGATAGTCATGTAGTTTCAAGAGAAATGTGGCTTCTGACTGAATTCTTTCATTAACTGTGCAAGCACAGTAATTGTAAAGCCAGAGGAGGTAAAACTCCGTTAAATTGAGTTGAGTTCAGTTTTATTTGTATAGCTCTATTAACAATAGACATTTTCACAAAGCTGCCTTACAGAGATCCAGGTTTAGACTTTTAATGAGTATGCCAAACGCGGTGAGGAAAATCTCCCGGTGACTGCATGAAAGAAAGTCTGAGACAAGCCGATTCTTTAAATTCTGGATCTGCTCAGGGTTTCACAGCGTAGGGCTACAACAGCTAATTAAATAAATCGATATATTTTATCCGTAAAAATGGTTGGGAATAAATTTAATTTAAGATTAGTCAAAGGGATCAAATTTTTGACTGATCATCATTAGCCGACAAGCTTTTAGCAACCCAATAAATGACAATATACGTCCAGAGGTATGTGGACAGCTAATCATGAGATTGTCTAACATATCATTCCAAAACCATGCCTATGAAAATGCCACTAGAGTTCCTTTACACCCAACTCATCAAAGCATGTCTTTATGGACCTGGATTTGTGTCCAGGCTTTTCCCAAAAGTTGGAAGCATATAACTGATTTTTGCATCATTGATTTGATACATTTGTTAGCAGAGAGTGTGTTCATATATGTACACTACACACGAACAGTGTTCGGCAGTGATAGCTCAGTCGTTAAGGTACTGGACTAGTAATCAGAAGGTTGCCGGTTCAAGCCCCACCACTACCAAGTTGCCACTGTTGGGCCCTTGAGCAAGGCCCTTAACCCTCAACTGCTTAAAAAATCATGTTCAGTCATAACTGTGTGTCACTTTGGATAAAAGCGTCTGCTAAATGCTGAAAATGTAAATGTAACATGGTTCTGTGTGTTAGGCCAGGGATTTGTTAAATGTTGGGTCTGTAGTAGGTACTCGTGGTTCACATATTAAATGCAGCAGATATGGGCATCATGAAGACCTGAGAGACTCTTATGAAGACCTAATCGTTATGCCCGCATGAACACAGTCTATGAAACATCAAAGAGTGCTCAAAGGCAGCCGTGGTGAGTGCCCACTGACAGTGGTCCCAGTAGAGACACACCACAAACTGCCAAGGTTGTTAGGTAGCCAAGACACATGATGCCAGAGGACACGGAGACTAACAGTAGGGCTAAAGTGGCTCAAATCGCAGATCCTTCTGTATATTGGTGCTGCATAGTGGCAGGTCAGTCAAAGTGCCCATCCTCTTCGTATTGACTGAAGATCTTACAGTGGGCACACAGGCATCAAAAGATGGACATTAGAGCAATGGTAGAAGGTCAACTGGTCTGACTAATCCTCTATACTCCACGATATGTTTCCCCAATAGATGCTCAATACATGACAGTCCTCATTCCTTGACCTTCATTGGTCACCAAGATGGTGTTGTAAAACTTACATGGTATTCTTTACAAGGATCCAGCCCAGAGTGTTTAGTGTCTCTCTGAAGAATGGAGTGGTGTTTCTCCTTTGTGTTGTTGATTATGTGCTTGAATACATTTCTGAATCATTCCATTGTGGTTGTGGTCAAGGCTTTGTGCAGGCGCCCGGAGTGCCTCAACACCAAATCTGTCAAACCAGTTGGTTTTATTTTATTTTGTTAATTCTCAGACATCTTTTAGCAAACGCTTTGGCTAAACACCTGAACACATCAATTATGATTGTGTCCACATAGTTCTGGCCATGTAATGTGCCATTTCTTTTTGTGCTGATGATTATCACATCTGTAACACTGGAGTTAGAAGAGTGTTGAAGGTACTTGACTATTGACTGAAAGTGACCATTAAGACAGTAGCTCAAGCCCAACCCTGCCAAGATGCCACTGTTGGGCCCCTGAGCAAAGCTTACGATCAGCTCACGGTCAGGTGTCCACATATGTGTGGCCATATAGTGTAAGTTATATAACAAAAACAAAAGTGGTTGAGAACTTGCATTTATTTATGCCAGTGGAATTTGTGTTTGCTTATTTATTTTCTGTTTCTCTTTTGTAATAGTATGGGATTTGATAATTAGTCACATTGCTCGTTAATCCAGAGTTTAACCCTAAATTACTTGCATTGTCTTTGGTTGCAGTTGTAAGTCACTTCAGAGAAAAGCTTCTGTGAAACACTGTAAACATAAATGACTATCAGACTGATCATCTTTCTCTGTAATTCTCTTGATTCTCTGCACTCTGTTCTACCCTCCAACCCCCTCGCAGTAAAAAGTTCAGCATGACTCAGTGACCTCCACTGACTGAAAGGCGTCACGCTCACTTGGCCAAGTGAAGCCGGATGTGTCATGAACCCCATTGCTTCAGCTTTGTATTTTCTCGGATGTTACATACCGAGCATGAGGCAAGTTACTGCTGACAGTCTGACCATTTTGTCAATATAAAATAATGTCTGATTATTAGATGATAGTGAATAGGATGAGGCACTTACAACATAACGTAAATGTTTCATCTAGGGTGTTAAGGGATTTTTACAGAATGAGAACTCAAAAAAAGATTCCCATCCATCTGATTGGATGGCGAGCGTCTGTGAACTGTCATTTTCTGCTCGCTCCAAAGACGTTTAATGGGATTTAGGGAACATACAGCATTCGGAAGCTTGCCATGAAGCTACTCCAGTGTTGTTTTGGCTGTATGCTTTGGGCCAGTGCTGGGTTTGTGAGCACTCTGTAGGATGTTTCTTCAAGGATGTTTCTGTTTTTGGCTGAATTTATTCGTCCCTCAGTTCTTACCAGTCTCTCTGGCGCTGCCGCTGATTAGCACCCCAAAGTGTGATGCTGCCACCACCATGTTTCACTGTAGTGATGGTATTAGCCAGATGAAGTGCAGTGCCAGCTAAAATACACTATATTGAGAGGTGTGTGTGTGTGGACACCCCTTCTAATTATTGAGTTACAGCCACAACAATGGCAATTATATATATGTATAAAATGTATTATTTTTCCAGCTTTGTCAACTCACTGTCAAGTGTCCGCAGACTTTTGGTCATATAGCGTGGTGAGCTGAATATACAACTTTGGCCATATAATGTAAAGAGTTGATATTGTATGGCTGGAAAAACTCAGTGGGTCTCTGAAAAGCCATTGTCTAGACAGCAGCATATGTTGCTCCAAAATGCATATGTACCCTTAAGCATGAATGGTGCCTTCACAAATGTACAGGATACCTATGCCATTGGCACTTAGACACCCCGTATCATGACAGAGCCTGGCCTTTAAACTTTGCCTTGGTAACATTCAGGATGGTTTCCTCTTTGACCCAGAGAACACGACGGCCATTCTTTCCGAAAACAATACTTGATGTTTAACAAACCTCCCAGTTTGGCATGAGGTTGATGAGGTAAAACATTAAATATCTCTTCATTGTGCTGAGATTTAACATCACTTCTGTTAGTATTAGCATTAATCTACTGTCCTAACCTTTTTCGGAATTGGCCTTGTACCTCATTTTTATTAAATGTACGTTGCTTTATATGATTTTCAGTCAAGCAATACATTACGTCATGCTGTACTGAGGGCAAGAAACACAGCTTGCATTTCTTTATACGCCTGGCTGCCCTTAGACTGCTGCCTTGTAAATACTGTGTGATGGAACAGGGTCACTTTGCCTGTTTTTTTTCCTCGTGAGCAGCATGATTGCATGTAGCCACATAGCGCATTTACTGCCATTCTTCTATTCTAGCATGACAGGAGAATTTATTTAGCGTTACTCAGTTATGGCTGTCGGACAGCTTCTGATAGATGTGCATTTATATCCAACATCAATGTTGTCCTATACTGTATTGTCCAATAGGTGAATAAAGCCCATTTTTGTACAGGAGCAGGAGACAAACACTACATGGTCAAAAGTATTTTGACACTCCTCCCAACTCCTAATAATTATGTTCAGGTGTTACATCCACACACTGATTTCTTGCAGTTTGTATTTTTACCACTTCAAAACTGCCTCTGGAAGCAACATCATCAGGAGCATCATGGACTGGGTTTTCTTAGCCAAGCAGTGGCTCCAAATCCTAAAATATCACTATGTAATGCTAGAATCAGATGGACCGATGTAAAGCACACTCTCATTGGACAATGGAGCAGTGTAAGCAAATATTTGGAGGGATTAATTCAACTTTACCACGTTAGCTCTCAAGTAGAATGGTCAAATGGTCATCATGTTGCCTAAACAGTTGCAACAATGTTAAAAGCATAGTTGATTGTATATGACTGATTTTATTTATACAGCTCTCATTAATAAAGAGAAGTGTCCACATTATTTGTGCCATAAGTATATATATGCCATAAAGTAGCTGAATATCAGTTGCTTAAAAATAAAGATTTCTCTCATCTTCTTTGACATTTTCTCATATTCTGAGAACATGATGAGTTCATTTTGGGAGAAAAAACCCCGTTATCGTACCCAGTAGGGTTGGAAGGCAGGAAGGTGTGAAGTGGGGATTCCATGGTGGGTATTCACCTGGTTAAAGCGACCCTATTCATCATATGTAAAATTGCAAATGCCTGAAATGGCTTTCCTCGTTTTACCTTCTGAATGAGCACCCAATTTTTTTGGCATGACTATTAAGAATGAGCTGCTGGGGCTTGGCATGCTGGGAAGTGCCTCTCCACCATCTGCTGCCCTGTCAGATACGACACAAGCCTTCGCTGGAAACTAGAAACTAGAAACTTAGCTGAACAGAGATGATATTTTGGCAGATTTGCTGCATTCGTTTCATACGCTGATGTTTGTGACTGAAATTCTGAGTGTAGAAACGTTCAGTCAAAAGTGTTTGTGTTTAACCGCAACAAGGGTGAGTTTAAACATCAGGTTTGCTTCTGAACATGTGGACAGATCAGATGGACAGGTCCTGCTGGGTCATAGAGTTTTAATGCCCTTGTTCCTCCATCCAACCAAATTCTGAATACATTCCAGTAATGATGATACAGTCATACTGCATAACCCATCATACATCACTTAATTTTAATTTTTTTATTGCAGTATAATTTATTTTAAACAACAGGACTATATTAGACTGCTGTACCACTCAATTGCCCCCTCCTGAACATTTTTAGCATGCCATTACTAAACTAGCATAGGCTAGTTAATGGTCACTTAGCAAACCTTTTGTAAAATGTACACCTACTTACAGAAAAGAGCCGATGATGCGAGCGGTGGATTTGTAGTGGGGTTGGGATTTTGTATGTGGGTGTGTTGTCAAAAATAATATTTTTTTGTTTAAGTACCCCAGAACTGCTAATGTACTCTTGAATTTTAGATGAATGTTTCCCACTTGTAGATGCAAATTATGGGCCACAGGGATCATTAAAATTCAGTAATGACATTTCAAACATGAGGACAAGTGTACAAGTGCATACAAAAAATTGCAGAATATAAGTATACAGATGGGCGGCACTGTGGCTAAGTGGATAGCACTGTCGCCTCACAGCAAGAAGGTCCTGGGTTCGATCCCCAGGTGGGGCGGTCCGGGTCCTTTCTGTGCGGAGTTTGCATATTCTCCCTGTGTCCACGTGGGTTTCCTCCGGGTGCTCCGGTTTCCTCCCACAGTCCATAAACATGCCACCAGGCTAATTGGAAACACGGAATTGTTCTAAAGATACCTAGCCGCTAGATGCACAAACCAGTGCATTGTAGTGCTGGTCCCAAGCCCGGATGAATAGGGAGGGTTGTGTCAGGAAGGACATCCGGTGTAAAAACTGTGCCAAATCCCGCCGGCGACCCCTAACGGGAAGAAGCCGGAAATGCCGACCCCGTAATCGAAAAACGGGACTAAGGCTGAGGAACAAGAAGAAGAAGACTTTAGGTATACAGGTGTTCCCCCAGTTTTCGAGCATTCACTTTACTCCACTTTGCTTTTGTCAAAAACCTACATTAGTACTTGTTTCTACTAAAATCTGATTTTAGTAAAGATTTTTGCTTTTACAAAAAATAGGCCAAAGCAGAAATAGCCTTAAGAGTTTTGTTTTGCTGTGAGTCATTATAGAGGCATTCACACATCATTACATTACTCGCATCCCAAACTGCTTCATGTCTCTTCACTTTTATAAAAGATCTACATTAGTACAGTACCTCTTTTGCTAACCAAAAGTCCAGTTTTTTTTTAAAAAGGCACAAACCAGTAATACAGGTATCCCCCACTGTTTGAGAATTTACTTTATTCCATTTTGCTTTTATGAAAGACCTTCCACAGCATTCCCAAGCTGTGTATTTATCAGATCATTACTGCTTTACTGTACTTGTGTTATTAGTAGGGCCCTACTAAATTTACGGGAAAATGTGCTTAATTTCACAGACCAAAAATCACAGATTTTACGGATTTGTAAACAAAAGAGCCACATTTCACGGCAGTCATTAAATTACACTCATAAATTGAATGATAGAATAAATAGAAGCTACAATACACAGCACAGATATCTTAATAGTTGAATGTAAACCTAGAATATCCAGCAGCCGTCTCAAATACGAAAATACTTGTCCGTGTTTTGACCCCTCTCTGCATCCACAGAATTTTTTCACAGGAGTTTTTCAGACGTAGTTATCCGAGTCGTGTTTTTAGCTGCATTACACTTCAACTTCTTGGACATTTTGACAAACTGAATTGCTGTAGGTTTGCTAGTGTAACAGACTTTTCTGTGCTGTAGTGTGCTGACAATGTTTGATGTGTGTGTTTACGTACTGAGTGCATTTTGTCCCTTTGCGGATTCCATAATCAATGGAAAAGTGTGTTTCTCTACACACGTGATCATCTCTGTGTAGTCTGTGTGCACCTCAAAGGAACAAACCAGTAAAGTTTTCTGCTCATGATAGTTTGTCTGTGTGCAGTTTATTTCTTACTTTATAAACACTAGAAACACTCTAAAGACGCTCGATTACACTAGAGGGTGAGGTAGAGGTAGACTGGCCGCTCTAAATAAGGTGTGTTTGATGCAGTGGAGTGTTTGATGGATTGGCTTTATGTCCAGAGTGTATTTTTTTACATTGCACCCAGTGTATCCGGGCAGGCTGAAAACACATGAGTAATGCTCAAATAAATAGTTTTTTTTTTCTTTGCCTGTCCAGATAAAAGCTTGTTTTAGGCATGTTCAGCCTTTCTGAATCAGCCCAGAATTACAAATCTCGCTTTCGAACCCAGCAGTGCCTCTCTGGCATCCTGGGATTTCTGAGAAACAACATTTTTCAGACTTTGTTCTGTGGTCGTATTCTCAGCTCAGGCTGACGCTTATCGAACCCTTTTATTGAACTCCATATTTAATTACAGTGAGCCACAGAATTATCCCCACCGGTATGCATCAGTCCATCAACCAGTCACCGCATCAGAGATTCTCGCAAGAAGTAACACGATTCTCAACCAGATATAAGCCTCAAACCATTCATTATGTGCACCACTCATGAGTTAATGCAGCTAACACGGTTTATTAGCACAGTAGGAAACAGAAAGTGTAATTTATGTGTTGTTCCCCGTGTAACTGAAGCTAATTTAGAATTCTCTTGTGTAACCAGATACTGACTGGTAAATTTAGTGGTTCTGTATGATTCATTCCAGTCTGTGTATTTTAATTCTTGTATGTAGCCTAGTGGTGAAAGTGCTAGACTAGTAATCAGAAGGTTGGCAGTTCAAGCCCCAGCACTGCCAGGTTGCCACTGTTGGACCCTTGAGCAATGACCCTTAATTGCTCAGATTGTATACTGTCACAACTGTAAGTCATTTTGGATAAAAAGCGTCCGCTAAATGCTCACTCACTCACTTTCTTAACCGCTATCCAATCAGGGTCGTGGGTGCTGGAGCCTATCCCAGCTTTTCAATGGGCGCAGCGCACACAGTAACACCCTGGACGGGGCGTCAGTCCATCGCAGGGCAGACACACACACACACTCATTCAACAATTTAGTGTCTCCAATTAACCTGACTGCACGTTTTTGGACTGTGGGAGGAAACCGGCGCTCCCGGAGGAAACCCACGCAGACACGGGAAGAACATGCAAACTCCACACAGAATGGACCCGGACCGCCCCGCCTGGGGATCGAACCCAGGACCTTCTTGCTGTGAGCCACCGTTGCTGTCACTGCAGAAAATCCCACACAAAGACAGGATGTTGCAAATTTAAGCAGTGTTTTCATCTCTAATTATTTATTCTTTCTGTGCGGCCCGGTAATAAATGAGTGGTGGTTGGGGACAACTGGTGTAAAGGGTATCAAGTTGAGTGTCTGCATAAAGGTAAGGCAGTCATAATAGTAAAAATAATCACGACTATAGAAAAAATAATCATGGAATTAGATAGTGCCACAAAGTTCACGTTTAAAAAAGTAGAAGAGACAAAGAGATGAATAAAAATCTATATCCGATAACAAAACTCACAGTGAAAACTGAGGCATCGTTAGTATTTGTTGGCCGCCACCCCCCCTCCCCCCAACCCCCTAAAAAAGAAGAGAAAATCTTTTTATGTAGAAGTACCACAGAACTGGTAATGTATTCTCGCATTTAAATTAATATTCCCCACTCATACATGCAAATTTTGGGCCAAGGGGATCATTAAAATTCAGTAATGACATTTCAAACATGA
Organism: Trichomycterus rosablanca; assembly: GCF_030014385.1. NCBI lineage: Eukaryota > Metazoa > Chordata > Actinopteri > Siluriformes > Trichomycteridae > Trichomycterus > Trichomycterus rosablanca. The sequence continues at coordinate 24,327,800 of NC_086007.1, forward strand.
GGACATGGAGCGTCTCCCCCAGCAGCTGTACTGCTTCCCTTTGTCTAGACGCTTTGTGTGATTTAACATTAAAAAAGGCAAATGAATAAAATAAAATAATAAAATAAAACACTCTCAAAGGGAACAGAACTACTAGATTAAAGTGATTTTTATTGAGGGGATCTGTCGTTTTTACAGTCTGGCAGAAGCTTTCAGAGATGTTTCAGAGACTGAGCATGTTTTATTAAACACACACTAGATAAGAAAAGATATTAGAGATAAAATAAACAATGATTTAATCTTTACATTTGTTTGCATTCGACATAATGTTGAACTATACACCCACTTACATAATGTCATTTTACTTTGTACTACGAGTTGGCTTTGTAACCCTTTTTGGACCAATTTACCTGATACATGTCTGTTTCACTGGTATCTTTACACATATGCAAGTTATCCATGTTGTAACAGATGTTGGCTTTTGCATATTTCACTGATAACAGTCTGGAAGGTCTTTTTAATTTTTGATCCTGAGGACTCAACAAAGCCAGTTGAAACCTGGACTCATCTGACGACATCACGTTTCCAATGTCTTTTGGTCCATCTAAGCTTGGAAAACAGTTTTCTGAATTTCTGTATGGCTTTTGCCATGATTGATGCAGCGGTGGACTGTGTTAAGTGACAACAGTTTTCCGAAGTACTTCTAAACTCATGTGGCTGAATTTATCACCACATCATGATTGTTTCTTATGCAGGTTAGGCACAATGAACTGTGCTTTCTGGACTTGCCCTACATGGTCTGAGATTTCTGTAGATTCAATAGAAGATCTGACTCTTTTTTAACAATGCATGGAGCTTCATAAGGTCTAGAATCAGACCACCGCCACCATTGACTATTGAGCATATCAAGCAAGAATTGACACACATTCACCATGCAAAACTGCAATAATTAGTGACCCTGTGCTCTGACCCCCAGCTTCCGAACAAGCTGGGATATGTGTAGAAAGAATTTCGTTGTCCTGTACACCTGTATATGTATATATGACAATATATTACTGCATTTTCAACAAGTGTTTCCACTGTGGTGGAAATGAGGTTCGTATATTACGTCCCACATATGAGTACAGGGATAAAAGGAGCTTTCCATCTTAAACTGCGGTCGGGTTTTGCAGCTCTGTTGACACCTCGGCCGTGGGCAGTGTTTCCCTCACCGCTCTTTATGAGTTCGTTCGCAGGCGTCAGTGGACGAGTCAGTATTTTACCATGTGGGTGGAGATGCAGATCTTAGTCACGGTGTTCAGAACGCAACGGCTCACAGAAGCTGAAATATTCTACAGTTTTATAAAACTGAGGTGATAAATCTGATTCTCTTAAACAATGTAAAAACCTCACACTAAACCTCGGGACTCTTTGTGTCTTGGAGTTTGATATGATTTAACTTGATGAGACTTTTACTACTCAGAAGAATTTCAGCAGGATTTTTCTATATTTCTTTTAATTTTCCTTTAATTCACTCAGCATCCTACTGTGGTAATCAAACCGTACCCATGAGCACATCCGTAAGTGCTTGATGAAGAACCAGAATCACGGATGTTGACATAAAGTGGTGTCTTCTTGCACCTTGCTGCATTAACAGCCTTCACTCCACTGGGGGAGCTTTCCATAGATCACTCACTCACTCACTCACTCACTTTCTTAACTTAACATAAGCTTATCCAATTAGGGTTGCGAGGGGAAGGGGGGGGGGGTGCTGGAGCATATCCCAGCTTTTCAATGGGCGCAAGGCACACAGTAACACCCTGGACAGGGTGCCAGTTCATCGCAAGGCAGACACACACACACATTCACTTATAGGGCAATTCAGTGTCTCCAATTAACCTGACTGCATGTTTTTGGACTGTGGGAGGAAACCGGAGCTCCTGGAGGAAACAGGAAACCCACGCAGACATGGGGAGAACATGCAAACTCCGCACAGAAAGGACCGGGACCTCCTTGCTGTGCCACCATGCCACTGTGCCGCCCTTTCCATAGATCAGTGGATCTCAAACTGTCTTTATTTCATTTTAATGTTTTACCACAGCTTTATCTTGGTCAGGTCTGGTCTCTGCAGAATCACTGGGCACAATGCAGTACCACACCCCGGACAGGACGCCAGTCACTCACAGGACTCAGACATAGCCAATCGTGTCTGTATGATGTCCTCTCCTCCTTCTGCCTGGCGTCTCCATCCTCAGCACCCTTCTCCTGTTGGAATCCCTTCTCTGCACGTGCTCACACCATTTCAGTCCCTCCTCCCTAACTTTGTGCTGTCCCTTTAATAAACTCCTTCTTAATCTTATCCATCCTCATCACTGCCAACGAGAATCAAAGCTTCTTCATCTCTGTCACCTCCAGCTTCGTCGATTGTAAGCCGTACAACGTCGCAGGCCTCACTACTGTCATGTAAACTTTCCCTTTCACTCTGGCAGATTCTCTTCTATCACAAATCACTCCAGCCACTTTACACCACCCACTCCACCCTGCCTGCACTCTCCAACACTTTGTACACTCAACATTGAGTATTTACAATCGTCCACTTTCATCACCTCAACTCCTCCACCCTCCCTCTCATTCACACATGTAAGTTCGTTTTACTCCTGCTAACTTTCATTTCCCTTCTCTCCAACACATGCCATCTGAGCTTGGAAAACCTGCCAACCTGCCAACGTTTCTGCATAGAATTGATGTATGGCTTTTTATGAATTTAGTTCAAGTGTTGCATTAATTGATGCAGTGGTACTCTGTGTTAAATGACAGCAGTTTTCCGAAGTACTTCTGAGCTCATGTGGCTGAATTTATTCTGGCCTTGCCTAGATGGACTGAAATTTCTCTAGATTCAAGTTCTCTTATTGAAAATGTATGGTCTAGCGTAAAGAGGAGAATCAGACGATGGCCACTGTGGACTATTTCATAGCGGAAGTCTGATATCAAGCAAGAATGGACAAAATTTGTACTTGCAAAACTGTAGCAAGTAGTGTCTTCATTTCCCAAACCATTACAAAGTCTCATTAATAGGAAGGGTGATGAAACACAGTGGTAAACACGCCTCTGTCCCAACTTTTTGGAGTGTTTTTTCTTCCTAATATTTTCTTTTTGCATCTATCTCTCCAGACTCTCCACAACCTGCTTCATACTCTCACTACAAATCCCAACATCATCCGCCAACATCATAGTCCAAGGACCTTCAAATAAACATTCATTCATTCATTTTCTTAACCGCTTATCCAATTAGGATCGCGGGGGGGGCTATTCCAGCTTTTCAATGGGCGCAAGGCACACAGTAACACACACACATACACACACTCATTCACCTCTAGGGCAATTCAGTGTCTCCAATTAACCTGACTGCATGTGATCGGACTGTGGGAGGAAACCGGAGCTCCCGGAGGAAACCCACACAGACATGGGGAGAACATGCAAACTCCACACAGAAAGGACCTGGACCGCCCCGCCTGGGGATCGAACCCAGGACCTTCCTGCTGGCGACAGTGCTCATACAGTGTCTGGTGTTTAGTCTATACACTGCGTTGATTAAACACCCGAACGTTCACTTCGATAAACTCTTCCCACATCTCCTCTCGAGCTTGTGTCTCGCTGGATCAGGATCAGCAGCTTTTCTCAAGATGATCACTTTGCATTCTCAAGTCCCCTCTCTCAGCACCCGCCGCCTGCTCTGTCCACTCAGAATTAAGAAGCTCCGCTAAAAGCTGGCACTCAGCGTCGGGGCTTTGGCTTATTCCTGACAGATTGGGCTCCATTGGCCTTTATCACTGTTGGTTTCAGAGAGCTTTATCTTCCACTCATGGATAGAAATACAGAGCGCTGTTGTGCCTTGTTGTTTTTTCTCACTGGGTTGATTTTTCACGCCTCACTGGCTCGTGCTCTCTTAGTCTGCGAAGGCGAATGAAATTCAAGCACCAGATCTGCAGGGTTTCTTTAACGTGCCCAACAGCTAAATAATATTTCAAATTTGATTCAGAGGTACGTGACTGAACACAACTGCAGTACAGTACTACAGAAGAATGAATTCATCGTTCCAAAAAGATTCATCTTTTACTGAAATTATGTTGATTATATGATTTGTATTGAAAAACATTTAAAGTTTAACATTAAATTTAAGACAAATGCACAACAGCTGAATTTATTATGAATTACTGGTAGTTTTAGATGTTCGGCCCCCACTGTATATGCACAGCAAGTCTATTAACAACTAAAAATAAGTCATTAACTACTTGTTTTTATTTACGGGACTTTACATTGTGTGTATTTGCTTGTTCAGGGGTAAAAACTGGCAAACTGGTAATCTACCACATGACGGTAACATGTTACCGTATGTTCAGACTGGCAGCAAAGCGACGTGCCAAAGCGACCGGCAGCTATTCATTTTCAATTAGAGCTGGCGATTTCCAGCAGCAGGAGCTAAAGCAAATGATGGCGACACCAAGTGGGCGGAGTCTGTGACACGACAAAGCTGAGCATAGTTTAACCTTATGCAAATTAGAATCGAAACCATGTAGTGATTACCAATAGGAATTGAGCGTTAAGCAAAGTAGCACACACTATGGGTCTGTTCAAAATCCTAGTGAGCTGCCTTGCTGCCTCGACCTACATGGGCAGCTGCCTCAGTAAAGACATCAAAATCATGAGGCAGATTATTTAGACGCACTACTTAGACAGAGATTATGGTGATTACACTGCAGTTTTACTTTAATAAGCTAACACAGTTGGCCTCAGACCATTCAAACCAATAGGCTGAGGCGACACAACCCACTAGCATGCCAGCTAACGTCTCCCTCCGTGTACCGAAATTGGTTAAACTGTACCTGACGAGTCCAAATTTGCAAATGAATGACACTTGTATAATTCTACCTTTATACAAATTACACATCAATGATCATTTCTTTACATTCGATAAGAACTCCGTTGGTTGCTCCGCATTCGTCCGTCATGTTTGTCATTTTTTGTGAGAAAATTTGTGCCGCACTGAATGCTGGGATCGCCTTCACCGCTAAAGAAGCATTGGACGCTCCCTCATTATTCAGTCAAAACACCGGTCAAATTTAAGGTACCTTACTAGGCAGCATTTTAAGGTATCTAAGAATTTAGACACGCCCTCTTCTCAGGAGTATAGGATGACGTAACAAGCATCATTGTTGAGAGATCACTAGGTTTTCGGACAGACTCTTTGTTTTTGGTTCCTTGTCGATAGTTCCTAAAAGAGAAACACTGTCGCAGTGTCAAACGTCTGCAGATATACAGCAGCAATCGCAAAGAACAGGCGCAGTTTTCTTGTCATGTTGACTGAACAGACAGTGATGGATCATGCAAGGATGACAATTATTGATGAGCGATTTTCCTCCAGGATTTTTATTTTTAGCAGGAATGAATCTGATTTGTGGTAAATCTATGCAGAGAAAGAATCTGATTTGTGATTTATGCTTTGTAGACTAGTCAGTAAAGTTTGCTGTACTGCCACGGCATTTACTTGAGTGATCAGCGTTCGGGCGACAAGAGGTGAAAAATCGCTGCTGGTCTAAACGGAGGGTAAAAGACCCGAAGTCGGCCGCTCGGGTGGTGCAGCAGTAAAAACACACGCTGAACACCAGAGCTGGGATCTCGAATACATCGTATCGAATTTCAGCTCCGCCTGCCGGCTGGGCTGAGCGGCCACATGAACAACGATTGGCCTTTTGTTCAGATAGGGGTGGAATATTAAAAGCCGGATAGGGTCTCTCTCATAACTAATGCAATTACGACCTCTGCTGGCCGATTGATGGCGCCTGCACAGAGATGAGAAAAGAGTGCTGTCAGGGTGTGTCTCTCCGTACACAGTGCTGATCCGTATTGCACTCGTCAAAGCGCAGGTGATGAGATGCATACGGCTGCTGCCCACGTGTCGGAGGGGGCGTGGGTTAGCGTCATTCTTCTCAATCAGAGCGAGGATCGGCATTGGTGGAGAGGAAGTATTTACACAGAGCTTGAGGTCTGGTACATACACAATGTTAAGCTTGAATTCTGGGTCCGGACTCTTTTGTAGCTATTCTAATCTCTAACCCACTTCCTACACCGTGCACGTTTTTGTCAGTGATGTCTGTTGCTCAGCATGAGTTCTCTTCTTTCCCCCAAATTACTTGGCAGTTGATGCCATGTGGGCTCCATCGCCCGAGGATGTAAGCAAGGACGTTTCAGACACAGTGACAAGTCGGTGGTGGTACTTGATAACACGAGTTTCTTTTGACAGTGTTTGCAAACAACATACTGTTGGTCCTCCAGCTTCAGCTTCTCATAATTACTGTCAACCTTCAGAAAGCCAGCAGTCCATCTCAACACAAGCCAAGGATTCAAATTTGTGGCCAAAACAGGCAGGTAAAATATCCTTCAGCGTGAGAGCGTCAAGATGTGCTTGTTAGAAACAATCTAATATTATTAAGTGCCCTTGACTTGCGTTCTTTGTCACAGTGTTTGCGGTGTGTTTTTGCAAGCCGTTTTTCCGCTCTCTCATCCACAGGAAATAAATAAAAAGCAACAATTCAGTGATACCTGAGCAATACAAAGCACACAGGTTTATAACAATGCTCTGAAAGAACACATTTCACTCTCGAAAACAACTTGCATTGTTATTGAATTGGCTGCTTTCAAAGATTCAATTTAAATACTGCACCGCTAGAATGTAAATAGAAAATGTAAGTGCTGGTACGAAAAAAAGGCGAAATACGGCATCACTTTACGCTTCCTTATGTTTGACCCCCTTTTTAAACCCTACAATATTTTGTACTGCCCCAAAAATGCTCCCATACACAAATATACTAACAAAAGGATTCATCCTCAGAGGAGTTCCAAACATAGATCTGATTAATATACAGTCCCGAATTACAATTTTACTTTTTGTTCACCACAGTGGATCATTTGTCTCAATTTTGTCCTGTCCTGAGCATCCTCCTCCATCACCCCAACCACCCACATGTCCTCCCTCATTGCACTCATAAACCTCTTAATAAAACTCTCACCCCTCCTCTGCACATGCCCAAACCATCTCAATCCCTCCTCCTTAACTTTGTCTCCTAAATGTTCAACCTGCTCCGTCCCTCTAATAAACTCCTTCCTAATCTGTTAATCCTCGTCACTCCTAACAACAATCGCTGCATCTTTATCTCTTTTACCTCCAGCTTTGTCTCCTCCTGTCTTTTAATTAGTGCCACTGCGTCCAAGCCCATTTGGGGTGCACGTATCGTTGTACTCTTAGTGCCAGTCCCAGCCCGGGTAAATGAGAAGGTTGTGTCAGGAAGGGCGTCCAACGAAAAAAAAAACTGTTAAATCAAATATGCAGATCAAAAGGCCAGGTTAACAACATGTTCCTCAGATTCCGTGTTCATCTGTCAGGATGCTAAAACTGGGTCAGGGTTAAATCTGGTAGCAGGATGGTAAAACAAAACATAGAAATTCTTTAATTGTAACAAACTCTAAACCTAAAGCCTGTTGAGAAGCTGTGGGTGAGGTGAAGAGGAGAGTCTACAGTGAAGGAACCAGTAACCTGAAGTAACTTTAGAGATTCAGTTCTGAAAGCTGCTGTTTGATACCCTCACTCCAATATTACTGCAAATGCTGGACACTCCAGTATTAACTAGTGTTAAAGACATAGACACAGTTATGTTATGTGGGAAAGAGATGAGTTCCTTCAGGTTAAAGACATAGACACAGTTATGTTATGTGGGAAAGAGATGAGTTCCTTCCTTCCGACACGTGCACAGCCCTCCTCATCTCGCCCCATCTAGTATCTGCTGCAGGCACAGCCAATTATGCCCGCCAGATGGCGCCCAGCCGACCGGTGGCAACACCGGGTTTCGAACCGAGGAGTTCAGAAACTCAGTGCTGGTGTGCTAGTGGAATATCCCATTGCGCCACCTGGGTTCTTATGCCTGATCATATTTGCTGCTTTTTTAATGTTTACTACTAGTAATTATCATCAGCTCAACATGTAATAAATCCATTGTTATAAAACGCGCATTTTGGCTCCTTGTTTGGCTCAGCATATAAACAGCCGTCTGGTTCCCCCATAAGTCCATAAAGAAGCCAGAATGTCCGGCTGAAAAACACTGATCAAACCGGTGTTAATCACTGACATAAACCATGATTACAGGTTCACTAGTTATTATCATGAAGCTTTCATTTCACCACATGGCTCTCGGGGCACCACAGATCAATCGGATCCCTGAAGCCCGAGATATGTTCAGAAATATTTTTGCTTTAGAACCTGCTGTGATTCTGATTAAACAAAAATGATCCAGCCATTGATGAATTCACTTTGTTCAGCTTTACTCAGTTTTGAGTCTGCACACAAACTTCAGACTGAATAGACTCCTGACTGAGCGCTGATCAATAGCAGAGCAGAATTAGATCCAGGGTGAGTCATAAAAAAAATCGAGACGTACATTAGACCAAGGATTTGAAAAGAGAAGAGGAGAGCCTGGAGATGGCGTGCGTTCCATGAGACTTTGCATCATTCTTCATACAGATCGCTGGCTTTTATCTGAAACGCTGATTGTACATGTTACCAATTCAGATTTGTCACTAACAAGTCCCAGTTTTACTTGTTTAATGGCTTTCTGCTCCCAACAAGAGCAAAATAGCCATTTAAACAGCAACATCGGGACCAGACTCGATTGGCCATAAACAAGTGAAAAAGCTGTTTAAATGACGTTCTGAACACTAATACTGGTGGATAAATTATTGATACCTAATGACCGGAGGGACGGTTCTCCTGCAGGTTCAACTGTTCACATAAATATTAGAATTTAAAGAACTTCCTCCTGAATCGAACAAAAGAAATGTCCGGTCAGAGAAGCAGATCTTCCTGGACCTCTTAAACTCCCCGCCTTTAATCTCAGCTTTCACCGATACGCAACCCGATCTCCTTTAAATCGAAGCGGAGACGAGAGCAGAGACGTCTCTGTGGAACCTGGCTAGTATAAAAATCAGGTTTTGTTGTCTTATTGAATCTCTCGAAGTGCTTCATTCCATCTGTCAGCGCTGTTCCCTGCTAGCCGTCGCTCATATACGCTCTCATTAGGAGCGGCTAAACGAATTATTGTCTGCACACTCAGACCCTGAGAGCTTTTGTTAAACTGGAAGAAGTGCAGGCAGATGTTGATGGCTGTAAAACTGCTTAAATTTAGACGGATTGCTGGATACAGTCACGATTCCCTCAAAGAGAGGAGAGGAGCTGATCATCCAGGAAACGTGTTCAGAAAAATAACAAGACAGGACAAGAATTTGCTCATTTCTTTCTTTTATAATCGATTTTGAAAATATACAATCAACTCTTTAGACTCGCCACACTCGCACCATGCACGACACCAATTAAAGACGGCAGCGAGATAGCAAGCGCCTTATTGGACACGATGCTGGTTGTATTTCTTCCAATATGACTTAAATCTGGCTTTGCCCCCCTTGACACAGTTAATTGAACTCAAACTCTGGTCTTTGCAGAAATCTCCTAGCTCATTAGACATTCCGATTCAACCCTAAAGTTTCTCCATATCGAACTTGTAAAACCATGGGTCTGTCTGAAAACCTAGTGATCTCTCTACATAGATGCATTATATGTCATCATAGATAAATAGATAGATTGATAGACGGACGGACGGACGGACGGACAGATAGATACTTTATTGATCCCAAAGGTAATTAGTAGTCCCAGTAGCATTATACATCAAATACACACTATAAAAATTCAACAATATAAATTCAAAAAAAACAGCACGAACATAACCAAGATTGAAGGTAACCTGAGTTTTACATATATTGCATAACTACAGAGCAGTTATTAATGATGAGGATGGATTGAGTGTAAATGAACAAATGGAATGGAATTAAAGGTGCAGGAGGGTGCAGTTCCAAGTATTCAGTATATGGTACAGATTAAATATAGATTAAGTGATGAGTATTGCACATTGAATTGGGCCAATATAGCTACTGTATATATATACGTATATATATATATATATACAGTGTATCACAAAAGTGAGTACACCCCTCACATTTCTGCAAATATTTCATTATATCTTTTCATGGGACAACACTATAGACATGAAACTTGGATATAACTTAGAGTAGTCAGTGTACAACTTGTATAGCAGTGTAGATTTACTGTCTTCTGAAAATAACTCAACACACAGCCATTAATGTCTAAATAGCTGGCAACATAAGTGAGTACACCCCACAGTGAACATGTCCAAATTGTGCCCAAATGTGTCGTTGTCCCTCCCTGGTGTCATGTGTCAAGGTCCCAGGTGTAAATGGGGAGCAGGGCTGTTAAATTTGGTGTTTTGGGTACAATTCTCTCATACTGGCCACTGGATATTCAACATGGCACCTCATGGCAAAGAACTCTCTGAGGATGTGAGAAATAGAATTGTTGCTCTCCACAAAGATGGCCTGGGCTATAAGAAGATTGCTAACACCCTGAAACTGAGCTACAGCATGGTGGCCAAGGTCATACAGCGGTTTTCCAGGACAGGTTCCACTCGGAACAGGCTTCGCCAGGGTCGACCAAAGAAGTTGAGTCCACGTGTTCGGCGTCATATCCAGAGGTTGGCTTTAAAAAATAGACACATGAGTGCTGCCAGCATTGCTGCAGAGGTTGAAGACGTGGGAGGTCAGCCTGTCAGTGCTCAGACCAAACGCCGCACACTGCATCAACTCGGTCTGCATGGTCGTCATCCCAGAAGGAAGCTGACGCACAAGAAAGCCCGCAAACAGTTTGCTGAAGACAAGCAGTCCAAGAACATGGATTACTGGAATGCCCTGTGGTCTGACGAGACCAAGATAAACTTGTTTGGCTCAGATGGTGTCCAGCATGTGTGGCGGCGCCCTGGTGAGGAGTACCAAGACAACTGTATCTTGCCTACAGTCAAGCATGGTGGTGGTAGCATCATGGTCTTGGGCTGCATGAGTGTTGCTGGCACTGGGGAGCTGCAGTTCATTGAGGGAAACATGAATTCCAACATGTACTGTGACATTCTGAAACAGAGCATGATCCCCTCCCTTCGAAAACTGGGCCTCATGGCAGTTTTCCAACAGGATAACGACCCCAAACACAACCTCCAAGATGACAACTGCCTTGCTGAGGAAGCTGAAGGTAAAGGTGATGGACTAAACCCAATTGAGCACCTGTGGCGCATCCTCAAGTGGAAGGTGGAGGAGTTCAAGGTGTCTAACATCCACCAGCTCCGTGATGTCATCATGGAGGAGTGGAAGAGGATTCCAGTAGCAACCTGTGCAGCTCTGGTGAATTCCATGCCCAGGAGGGTTAAGGCAGTGCTGGATAATAATGGTGGTCACACAAAATATTGACACTTTGGGCACAATTTGGACATGTTCACTGTGGGGTGTACTCACTTATGTTGCCAGCCATTTAGACATTAATGGCTGTGTGTTGAGTTATTTTCAGAAGACAGTAAATCTACACTGCTATACAAGTTGTACACTGACTACTCTAAGTTATATCCAAGTTTTATTTCTATAGTGTTGTCCCATGAAAAGATATAATAAAATATTTGCAGAAATGTGAGGGGTGTACTCACTTTTGTGATACACTGTATATACATCAACATACATATGCATGTGTATGAATATACTTAAGTACACATACAGTATATATACATGTATTTACACATACATACATGGCTACATGTAAGGCCTTCAGTCCTTAGCGATCACCCGCTGTCCTCGAATGCTGGAGTTATAGAGCCTAATGGCTCTGGGGACAAAGGACCTTTTTAATCTGTCCATGGAGCAGCTCAGTGACGGCAGTCTGTCACTGAACATACTCCTCTGTTTTATAATAACAGTGTGCAGGGGGTGGTTCACATTGTCCATAATGGAGTGAAGTTTGCTAAGGGTCCTTCTTTCAACCACAGTCACCAGAGATTCCAGCTCAATGCCGACCACTGCCCCAGCACTAATCATAAGTGCACTCTCGGGAAGAAGGCATGTCTAAATTCTTAGATACTTTAAAATGCTGTTTAATAAGGTGCCTTGTTTCTAAGCGATAATCTGACTGAATAATGAGGGAGCGTTTGATGCTTCCTTAGCGGTGAATTTCTCTCACAAAAAATGACAAATGTGGTGGACAAATGCAGAGCAACCAGCGGAGTTCTTTTCAAATGTAAATAAATTATCAGTTATCAGAGTTTTAATTTGTATAAAGGTGCACAAGTGTCATTGGGGCTAGTCGGTGATAGTTTAAAATTTTTTGGTACATAGAGGCACATGTTAGCCGCCATGCTAGCAAGTTGTGTCACCTCAGCCCATTGGTGTGTAAGCTTAGTAAGCTAAAACTGAGGTGACGTAAGTAGTGTGTCTAAATAACCTGCCTTATGAGTTCAATCATCTAGAATCATCTCTACTAAGGCAGCTGCCCAGGTAGGCAGTAAGCAGCAAGGCAGCTGACTGGGTTTTCAGACAGACCCGACGTCTTTATGTAGCTTCATGCTGGAAGGTGTCCGCATACATTTGACCATACAGTGTTAAAGTTCTTTTCATGTGTGAGTAAACGTCTGAATTTAAGTCCTTGTTCTCCTGCACTGGCAGAATGATCATGATTAGTGAAACTGTAATTTCACTATTGATTCTTTTCTTGTCATAAAAGGCGGTGGAGCTTCATGAGGATGAATGTGCTGGAATATTCATGCTGACTGGAATTCATTAGGTGTAATTGAGCATGTCTGCAGGTTCTACACTGTAGGCTCTGTCTGTACTTTCCGCTCTGGTCCACGGCGGCTCGTTCGGTTCCTCCAGCTCTTTGGCGTCGTTTCCTTTTCACATGCGCTTTTTACGAGTTGTGAGGGAGAGACGGGGATAGGAGGGAGGTTGTCATGGTAACGGGCAGCAGGACCCATCGCTGTGGTTTGCGCCACATGAGCTGCAAGCAAATGCAAGCCCGAGTTAACAACCGCTGCCAGCTTAACCACACACTTTGGTCCCAGTACACCGCCGCTCCATTCGCCTGGGTAATTTTATACTGGTTTATTTACTCCACTAATAAAAGTGGAGAATCTCTACATTATTTTACTACTGTTCACTTTTACCTTCATAAAAACCGCTGACAGGTTGGGGGGCGGTCAAGACTCATTGATTCCAGAGGACGTTAAGGCTATGGGGTCTGGTGTAGACCGGCAGAAGGGCTACTAGGGCTCAAATAGCAGTACATTTTAATACTGGTGATGAGGTGAATATGTCCCAAACAGCATATTGAACCCTTCTGTGTATGTGGCTGCCTAGATACAGGCCATGCTAACTTCTGTCCACCATTGAAAGCACCTACAGTGGGTACGCAGGCATTGGAACTGGACTTGGCATCAATAGAAGAAGGTCGACTGGTCCGTCAAATCCTGTTTTTTATAAGATCATGCGGGGCGCCAAGGTGCCACAGTGGGATAATCCGCTAGCACACCAACGCCAAGATTCTGAGCTCCCAGGCACGATTAGCTTCCAGTCTGCTTCTTGGGAAAAGACTGGACTAAGAGGGTGGGGTCTTTGACACTGTGTAAGGGCCCTGGTTAGTAGCCAGAGGCGCCTGTTCAGAAGTAGAGGAATGCGGTGGTCGGTGCGTTACTCTCCATGCGTTAAACTGGCCTCACTCGTGTAAGGCCACTGAAGTGTGAATGAATCAGAAGGGGTCTGAATGAGCTGCAGAAGACAAATTCTCTGCACTAAATTGGGAGCTAAAGGAAGAAAATCCATAAATAAAAGAGCAGAATTGTCGCGAGCTATTATACTGAAAGATACAAAGATTTCAAACTCAGTGTTTATGCAGCGAGCACACGAGCTCGGATAAAAGCTTTGCTCAGCAGAACGCTTTACTTTTTTGGGAGTTTTGAAAGCTGACAATATGCACAACATCCTACTGATAAGCAGCTCATTATATCCTGTATACTGTGGCACCAGTGCTGGTACAGTTCAGATTAAAAACACCCAGAGCTCAGACAGAACCTGGAGCTGCATCATGACGGGTGTCTTACACATCCAAGACCAAAATAATAATAAATAAATAAACCTCAGGACTGGTTCAGGATTCGGAGCTGGAGGAGGACAGGCGCTGTCGCTATTGCGGTTTAATCAAACGTAGCGCCTTGGTGCTGTCTTTTTAATTAACGTCTCAAATAAACAGTTCAAACCTCAGTAATAACAGCCCTAATATAATAACAGGAAGAGCACTTATATACGTGTACTTAATTATAAGCTTCGTGGTACTATTAAACCTGCCAGCATGATAGCACGCTGTTATTATTGTGAAAAAATAGGTGCATTTATTCTGATTCAGTCAGAGATAAACTTTTTTAGCAGCATTAAAATGAACAGACGGTGGGTCACATCTCAGTAATTTAACTCTCAGCAAACCAACCCTGTCTGGTACCCCGTCGTCCCCAAGCTGCTATTAAATGCACAGATCACTTTGCATTCTGTATATAAAATCAATACAATTTGTGCAATATTTATATATATATATATTAGGGCTGTCGAAGTTAACGCGATAATAACGCATTAACGCAATCTCAATTTAACGCGATTAAAAAAAATAGTGCCGTTAACGCAAATTCTAGTTCATGTTGAGACTTGACTGGTAGAACAAACGTTTTAATGTCGGACTTGCCACCGTTGTTCATTTGCGGTTTGTTAAAATAATATAACTGAGCGTCGTAGGGATGCACTTGCATAATAAAGAAATAAATACACGCTATATTCACAAGTTGTCGGGAGCAAAACACTTTATTAACTTAATCTGTTACGGCACTGAATACCGGAGTCGAGCACGCTAGTCCATGAACTATGGAAGCCCCAAAAGGGTCAAAACACACTCACTTCGTGTAGAAAGGTCCACTTTTCACATTTCACTTAAAAAACCTTGTTTTCTATAACATTTACACAGATTTTATTTAATGCGATTAATCGCGATTAACTATATGAAATTCTGAGATTAATCGCGATTAAAATTTTTAATCGTTTGACAGCCCTAATATATATATATATCAGTTACGCTGTTCTGTGTATATATCTATATTACAATGTAAATACTCTATATCTATATTTTCTATAAATTAATCTTTTTTGTCATACCTAATCATATAGTTTATTATTTTACAAAAATACTTGTTTAAAAATATAATAATTTTTATTATTATTAATAATTGTTAATAAAAATAATAATTATTAAATAATTAATATTTATTGTATATTATTTTGTATATTTTATGTTTATAATTTAATATATATATATATATATATATATAAGAAAATGTAATAACAAATATTTTAAAAATATTAAAAAATATATGATATATATTTTTTTTTTATATTTTATATATTTATTATAAATATATTTGTGTATATATATGGAGCTACAATGATGAGTTGGAAATGACTAAATTGGGAGTGAAGTGGAAAAATCCCTAAAAATCAGTAGTTGTTTGGGTTGCCGAGCAGTCTACTGCGCTAGCCTACCATACCAGTCTTGAGTTTTCCATTGGTGCCACAGGGAGGCTGGTTGACAGGGAAGTTAATAGAAGCAGTTGGACGTGTCTGAGGAAGAGTAGGCTGGTTGTGGTGTTGCTGTGACACAGACTAGTACTGTTTGGAAGAGAGGAGTCTGGTTTTCTGATTGCGCCGGTGGAATGAAGCCTAAGAGCATATTGCTGCTTTGTTCAGAAGTGCAATAAAACATCATCAAAGTGTAAATATGAGACAAATCTGCATTTGTGTGGAATAACCGTCACATCCACTCTGAAAGCTCCACGTGTATCTGTGTTTATCTGGATTTTTCTCCCTGTTTCACTTTTAAACTTGTGTTACAGCTCGAGGTTCTGAGAAATTGTGAGAATCAGCTTTTCTGAGAGAGTCTAAAACGGTTATCGTATAAAAAACACTAAATAGGACTTAATGTATTAAAAGAATGACACAGAAACACTAAACCTCTCTGCTCATAAGTTCTCTCCACTGATGAAATTCCTCGCTCGTTGTTTTAATACAATAAGAAACGTTAAGGTTTGTTCACGTTAAGCGTAGTTTATACAGCCTGAGTCGCTTTATATTAAACAGTTCGTCTCATTGGAGGCGCTTTGAAAAGGTCAGCGGCAAACAGTTTGTGAGAGTGCACAGGGGAATTGAGCATATCCAAAATAGAAACAGTTAAAATAAACATCTTAAAGAGGATAAAGAAAACTTTTTCAGATATTCCAGTCTCTGTCTGCAGCATGCTAGCACGTACTGCTCACCCACAGGCAGCAGAAAAGGAATCCTGTTACTTTAAAAAGTGCCACTAAACAAAAGCCTAAAAAACTGCAGAACAGAACACAGCTGACAGGGCCGCCCGCCAAACTCGCCCTACATTCAGTGTTTCTGAAGCACCGAGACCTTTCACCCCTCGCCGGGGGAGTACCAGACACGTCATCTCCAGCATTAACATACACTGCACACAATGCCGAGCGCACCACTCAATTTCACGTTGCCAAGCAACAGGGCCGTCGTGGCGGGAACGCAGCGGATGGGGTTTGGAGCGAGCCTTCGCATTCAGAGGACGGTACAGCGGCGTGAAGAACATCTCGTCATCAAGGAGAACAGAGGTCTAATTGGGCAAGTTATCGGACCTGTGAGGTGTTAAGTTTAACAGATACTGAATAAATCTAGAAGTTAAAACTGTCCGATTAGGACCTAAATGTGAAATTCCAAATGTGTTTGACCTGTGCTTGTTTTTGTTTGGGAGTGGTGAGAAGAAATGTTGCACTTTTTGCTGTTTAGAAGGTAAATAAATTGATTTTTTGGACGTGGAACTTTTAGAAAATGATAAAATAATTCACTAGCTTTGAATTGTACGGTGACTCGGTGGGTAGCTCTGTCGTCTCACAGCAAGAAGGTCTTGGGTTCGATTCCCAGGTGGAGCGATCCGGGTCCTTTCTGTGTGGAGTTTGCATGTTCTCCCCGTGTCTACGTGGGTTTCCTCCGGGAGCTCCGGTTTCCTCCCACAGTCCAAAGACGTGCAGTCAGGTTAATTGGAGACACTAACTTGCCCTATAGGTGAATGAATGTGTGTGTGTGTGTGTGCCTGCCTTGCGATGGACTGGTACCCCGTCCAGGGTGTTACTGTGTGCCTTGCGCCCATTGAAAAGCTGGGATAGGCTCCAGCAGCACCCCCCCCCCCCCCCCCCCCCCCGCGCGACCCTAATTGGATAAGCGATTAAGAAAGTAAGTGAGAGAATTCACTAGCTTTGACTTGTACGGTGACTCGGTGGGTAGCACTGTCGTCTCACAGCAAGAAGGTCCTGGGATCGATTCCCAGGTGAAGCGGTGCGCGTCCGGTCTGTGTGGAGTTTGCATGTTCTCCCTGTGTCTGTGTGGGTTTCCTCCGGGAGCTCATGGCATTAAAATTGTAATTAATTAATCCTAAATTATTGCTGATATAATTACAACCAAGGATTTTATGGCTGGGCTCCACAGTGCCACCACCCATTAACAGAGAGCTCAGGAAGGGTCGACTGGAATGTGCTGGAAGGAATTTGGATAGACATCCAGGGTTCTGGGACAGTCGGCGGCAAATAAATAAAGATTCTAATTGTAATTTTAAATGGTCGATGCAGGTATATAGAAGGATGGAATATATATATATATATATATGGTCTGTCTGACAACCGAGCATTTTGCATCACATCACTTTTCTGAGAAGAAGGCATGTCTAAATTCTTAGATACCTTAAAATGCTGCCTACTGAGGCACCTTAATTCTAAGCATTAATCTGACTGAATAATGAGGCAGCGTTCAATGCTTCCTTAGCGGTGAAGTCAATCCCAGCATTCAGTGCGGCACAATTGTTCTCCCAAAAAAATGACAAATATGGGGGACGAATGCGGAGCAACCAACAGAGTTCTTTTCAAATGTAAATAAATTCTTATTGATGTTTAATTTGTATAAAGGTGTAATTATACAAGTGTCATTTACTTGTAAATTCAGGTTTAACCGTTTACGGTACACAGAGGGAGGCGTTAGCTGGCATGATAGCGGGTTGTGCCACCTCATCCCATTGGTTTGAATGGCCTGAGGCTAACTGTGTTAGCTTAGTAAGCTAAAACTGAGGTGACGTAATCAATGTAATCTCTGTGATGTGTCTAAATAATCTGCCTTATGAGTTGATGTCTTATTAGAATCCTCTCTATTGAGGCAGCTGATCAGGTAGGCAGTAGGCAGCAAGGCAGCTCACTAGGTTTAAGATCAGACCCTTTATATTGTTATTGTATTGTATTTTATATTATATATAATATATTTATTATTGTTATTGTATTGTATTTTATTTTATATATAATATATTTCATATTGTTATTGTATTGTATTTTGTATTATGTATAATATATTTTATATTGTTATTGTATTGTATTTTATATTATATATAATATATTTATTATTGTTATTGTATTGTATTTTATTTTATATATAATATATTTCATATTGTTATTGTATTGTATTTTGTATTATGTATAATATATTTTATATTGTTATTGTATTGTATTTTATATTATATATAATATATTTATTATTGTTATTGTATTGTATTTTATATTATATATAATATATTTCATATTGTTATTGTATTGTATTTAATTTTATATATAATATATTTATTATTGTTATGTAATTCTGCTTTCTGGAGTCTCTTTAAACCTAAGAGCAGCGCTCCTCCTAAAGAACTGTACGTGAACTAATACCATATTGGCCAGTACTGAAACGTTCTGTAGGTCCATCTGCTTGCTTTATGTTTATCAGAAAATACTGTGAGTACAGTAATTATGTCGTGTAGTTTTCGTCCCGCTCGTTCTCCAGATGTTCAGCTCTAGGCATAAGTACCCGGCTCTACAATCAAAATCCATCGTCCACTGAAGCACAGAAAATAGCCGTGTAGTTTATTGTGGTTCAGTAACTCGCTCGCTTTCATCTGTTCTGAATACTGAATCAGCTGGGTTGGGATGGATATTTAGAATGGATATTATTTTGTCAGTACGCCCCTGATTTTTTTTAGAAGACGTTTTTAGCAAAGTGTGCCAGCACACAGCCTCGGGTCAGCGGAATACTCAGACCCTCCTGTTCTCCGTGTGATCTGTTCAGGGTCAGGCTGGCTCTTGCAAAATGTCATTTTTAAAACTACACATATTGGCTCATAAGTTTTTTTCGCAGCAGCTACGGTTCCACTGAAAAACACTGGCCGCAAGGCGGGAAGACATTGGACAGGGTGCCGATACGTCACAGGGTTTTGGGCATCCCTAATTCAAACCCGGATCTCAGCGGCACCTGAGCACACACCAGAAATACATTGAATAAATATCAAAACGTGGGTTGTTGATCTGGACTGTTGATTCAGAAAACAGTTTTCGTTTTGACTGGGTCTGGGCTTTTCATTTTGCTTTGAGGCCAGAACTCGCGTCTGTAAGTCGTACCTTAGCTTTAATAGCTCGATTCCCAGTTGAGACCTGGCCATGTCCAAAAGCAATTAACAGAACTCGAGGCCAGACGTATTTTCTAGGCCTATAATAATTGTCTGGCAACCACTGCTGTTTATTGTGCATTAATGGCACTTAAGCAGGTACGCTGGTGTTTCCTGTCGACATGGCTTCATTTTCTTCCGTTAAAAGATTCCCTAAGACAAGTAACGTCTAACATTATCAGGGTGAAGCGTGGGCGGTTATTTCCTACCTGTTTTCAAAGTAAATTGCTTCCTGTTTAAAGCTTGGGACTCCACTTGAGGTTACCTGGAATGCAGATAAATTTTGTACTGTGTCTGTGCCCTTTGGGTCAAATTTGCACGACGTTCCAATTCATCCCAAAGTTTTCAATGGGGTTGAGGGCAGAGCTCTATGCAGGCCACAGCAAACAGGAAACAAGCCTTCCCTAAACTGTTAGCACAAAGTTGGAATTTTTACAGTTACAGTCTCTGTAACTCAGTTGGAGTTACAGTCTCTGCTGGCCATTCGAAGCCTGCACAAGGGTGGTTGGTCAGTCGTGGGTGGCAGTGGTGGCTCTCAGTGTGCGATACTGGCAGGTGAAAAGAAGCGGTTTGTGGCAGGGCACGTGTCAGAGGGGGTGCGCGACAGTCTACGGCTCTTCTCAGTCAGGAGCAGGAGCAAGGTTCCACTTGGATATGAGAAATTTGGGTGAAAAAAAGAGCTAAAATGAATAAAAACTAAAACATCAGCCAAACAAGTGGAATATGAATAAAGATTAAAATATTATTATCATTTTTATTATTGCCAGTTTTGTTCTTATAAGTACGTCAAACTCACAAGGCTTTCCAAGCTGATTTAATACAGTTTGGTGACTGATATAAGTAACATTTTTAGAGTTTGATGAAATTTGATGCAGTTTAAACTGAGGTCATGTTTAGCTAGCTGCCGATCTCACAGTCTGTGCCGTATTTAATTCACCTCTCAATTCCTGACAGGCAAATTTGTTCTGACAGCAATAAACTCCTCCAGAGAGACGACAAACATTTCTCAGCCCCCCCCACACAAACAGTCATTAACCGGAAGTGCTATTTGATTTACGAGCTGCTGTTTCCTAATCATTCATTTCTCGGTTAGCGTAAACGTAACTCATTTTGCATGCCGACAGCGGCGTGATGAAAAATAAAGCGTCAGGACTGAACTGCGCAGCAGGCTTTTACACATCGTGCTGGATTGGATAGGAAACAGAACCTGACAAATCAAGCGCTAAACAGATACGTCATGTGACCAAAGCCAGTGACTAATAATCGCACCCGCAGCAGCTAAAATAACATTAATTCTTTTATAAAAATGCTTTTTTTTCTATTTACTTGCATAAAATAACAATTGTAGGCTTGAATTATTTGTATTTATTTGTTATTTGTAATTAAAATATGACATAGCGGACACAGAAGTCTATTACACCAGCCCGGTGGTCGGTGGTCAGCGCTCAATACACACACTAGCCCTGTCTGAGGGAGGAAAGGCTGAATGTGGTGAATACCGTCTTCCATACATGCTCAGAACATCTGTAAGAATCCGCTGCTGGATGGGGTAAAGATGTGATACCAAAGTCCTGCAACTGGCAGGAAAAAATTGTATTGATGGAGACTTCAAGTAGCATTTTTATGTATGTATATATATATATATATATTAATTCTTTTTTAATAATATTTAGTAAGTTTCATTTAACCTTCACATATGTGTGTGTTTTTAATATAGTCACTGAATGCTTCTTGTGGGGGGCATGGCAGTAAATTACACTAATCCACTGCTGCTGGGATTGATGGTTCGAATCCCCAGCAGTGCTGTCGGCTGGTCAGAAGCTACATACAGACGTGGACATGATGGGCAAATGTATTGATGCCCTGGTTAAAATGTTTAGTTCAGCTTAAATGAATGATGTTTTCCTACAAGCCAAAAATGGACCAGCGCCAATCTACCATAGAGAACTCATCAAACCCAGTTCTGTACCAGTCTAGTCTGTCATGATCCACCACTCATCAAGGCTCTTTAAGCTCACCTAGCACCCAGGAGGTGGAATGAACTTCTCATCTGTTCGAACAGACGAGTCTCTCGCCGTCTTTAATAGACGATTACAGACCTGCCTTTTTACTAAGTACTTTAATAGAAACTGACCTTAAAGAAAAAGACACTTTGCCTGTAAATTTGAAGCAGGTATTTGCACTGTATGGCCAAAAGCATTTAAAAACAGCTATTAAAATAGTGACCTCTAACTTCTGAGAAGGCTTCTCACAATACTTTGAAGTCTGTGGGAATTTGTGCCCATTTGGTCAAAAGAGTATGTATATGGCTTGGTCAAGAAAGCCTCAGTTGATGTTCCGGTTCATTCCAGAGCTGTTGAGTGGGGCTGGGGTCAGGGCTCTGTGCTGGACACTGGAGTTTCTTTAAGCTGAGCTTTTCTTCATGTCTTTATAGAGCTTGCTTTGTGCACAGGATCATAAAAGAGCCTTCCCTAAACTGTTGCTGCAAAGTTGGAAGCATATAATTTCCCTTATATAATTGATTTATTTAAACAGTTAGGATTTGTTGTGGCAGTAATTCAGTAATTCAGTAATTAGAAGGTGTGTCCCAATACTTTAGTTCATATAGTGTATATTGAATCCTCTCTCTGTTTATTTAAATCATGTTATATATTTATTTCCTGTTTATTGTTTAGAAGCACATTAATTATGAGGATGTTCGCTTCTAATGAGGCTTTCAAGTCGGGTAGCTGTTATTCTGTCAAGCAGCCCATCGAACAGTGACCGATGCTGTGTCCCAAACCACTTATAGCTGCACGAAACCCACGTCAACGGTTTTAGTTCCAGACAAGCATGTCCAGTTTAGTGTTGTACAGCATTAAGGAGTCTGATTAGGCATCAGTCTTTCATTTGCATGTCCATTATGCACTGAAATGTGGATCTTTTAATAAAGAAGGAGGCTGAGAGGGATAATTAATACATTTTTAACGACATTTTGATACAGAAATGTTTTTCTAAAGGCCTGTACACATTTATTTGAAACACACACACACACACACACACACACACACACACACATTATGTGCCTCACTAATAACTGTGGTGTCAAGAAGCAATTAATGCTCCTTCTACAAAAACAACACATTAGCAGGGCTATTGACGGAACAACTGATTTAATTACGTTCGGCTCCGGTTTGCTTTCAAATTCTTTATTAAATTTTTCGAACAAACACCCACCTGAGCACGGATCAATGTTTTCTTTTTTAAATGTCTCGCTGGGTGGAACATAAAAATGGAAAACGTTGCCCTGTCCAATCACGTTTAAACCAGGACGGATTGGATTATGTTCTGCTGAGATTGAATTGTTGGACGGTTCTGGCTGTTGCTTGCTCTGGTTCTCTCTGCGGTGTTCCTGTCACTCAAGAACCGTTTTTTTTTTTTTTTTGGCCAGTCAAATTTTTAGCGACGGGAAAACAACCCTACCCGCTTGCCCCATCAGGTTATTATTCCAGTGCTGTATTATGAAGTATGTATTATACATTTCAACAAAATAGTAGCTTATGCTGCTATTAAAAGCCTCCATTCTTCTAGAAACGTTTCCAGAAGATTTTGGAACGAATGCTGTGGGAATTTGTGCCTGTTTGGTCAAAAGAGACACTGTGAGGTCAGGCACTAATGTGGACTAGAGGCGGGGTTGAGGTCAGAGTTCTGTGCAAGCCGCTGAAATTTGTCAAATCACGTATTTATGCACCTCACTTTGTGCACAGGGGTGCAGTCATACTGGATCAGGAAAGGGCCTTCCCTAAACTGTTACCACAAATATGGAAAGATATTTTATTATTATTTTATGTAATAGTTTTTATACAACTGTTAGCAGTGAATGTGACTGTAAAAACTAAACTCAAAGTTAGTGATGGTGGTGTCCACATACTTTTGGCCCTATATTGTATTTATTCCTTTGTGCCTGTTTTCCTGGATGACAGAGGGTCTGTCCGAAAACTTAGTGATCTCTCTACATAGACACATTTTACATCATCCTACACTCCTGAGAAGGAGGCATGTCTAAATTCTTAGATGCCTTAAAATGCTGCCTACTAAGGTGCCTTAATTTTAAGTGATAATCTGAGTGAATAACGACGGAGCGTCTGATGCTTCCTTAGCGGTGAAGGCAATCCCAGCATTCAGTGCGGCACAACTTTTCTCACAAGTAATGACACATATGGCAGACAAATGTGGAGCAACCAACAGAGTACTTTTAAATGTAAATAAATTGTTATAATCGCTAAGTAGTGCATCAAAATAATCTGCCTTATAAGTCAACATTTATTATTAGGTGGGTTGCCTAACGTTTCTTTTCAAAACGGTTCCTACAAAGTTGAAAGCTCATCGTGTATTTCAGATTATTTTGACACTAAAACACTTGATGTTTATAATTGGGACAGTATATTTAATGTCTGTTCTTTTCTTTCTTTTTTTTTAGCCTCTCTGCAAGTGAGCATCACGCCTGCACAAGGTGAAATCAGCGTCGGAGAGTCCAAGTTCTTTTTGTGTGAAGGTACACAAGCAGTTTATTCTGTATTTAACCCTTTAATGCTCATCTTGTTTGGCCCGTATGTACTATTGGTAGATGACACTTAATTTGTCTTCGTTATTACTGGTCATAAGTGCTCTGTACTGCCCAAATGTATCAGTCATTGTTTTAGTACAACAAGCCACGTTACGTTTTATTTTTCACGTTAAGCGTTTATACTGTCCGGGTCACTTTTACTACGTCATATCACACAGTTTATCACTTTGAAAATATCAGCGAATATCAGCGGCAAACTGGATTTAATCAGGTAAACTTTAAAAAATAAAAGTGCAGCGCGAACGCGGTTTTGCAGCTTCTCAAACCTCTACACCCTGACACACCCACAGATGACGTCACGGTTCGCACTGAAAAACCAAGTATTCTGTGGTGGCAGATTAGAACGCTAGTTCGCTGTCTGGAAGCCCTTTTTTGGGGGGGGAAACAGGCAGAACCAGTTTAAAATAAAGTTCGCGAACCGGAACAGACCCGGATCTGCATGGGTGGAAAGGGGGTAACTGTGGTTTTAAGAAAACAGCCTTTCTAACCTTTATGTCAACTTGAAGCTAACAGCTGAAAAATCACCCATGAAAATTCATCCTACAGATTCTCTCCCGGACGGTTTCCCAGCTCTCTCAGTTTCGGGTTTCGTTATACAGAGCGGCAGCTTTAATAATCGCTCCCTTCGCTGAGCCATTACCGGATCTCACGTATTCTGGTTCAGTGATTCGGCCCTCGTGCTCGTAACCAGTGATTCAGTCGCCGCTCGCAGGCAGGTGTTCTGATTACAGCCCAGCATTAATGCCAATCAATTCCACTGGAATATTCTTTCATCCGAGCCTAATTTACTCCACTTAGAGACTCATCTGCTTCATGGATGTACTCATGGCATTTGTTTTAAAAGAATGACATTCATCAGGGCTCATCAGGTAGCATAATTAATGTAAGGTGTGAGAAGTGTGAGATGTTGGCATGTTGTCTCGGTGTTCAGTTCCAACGTCATGCTGTTTCGCTGTTGATGCCTGGGCTGCTTTGTCAAGTCAAGTCCAGTCGAATTTATTTGTATAGTGCTTTTTACAACAGACATTGTCTCAACGCGACTTTATAGAATCCAGGACCGACAGACCAAAACCTCTTCCTAAAATTACAGGAAGAAACCTTGAGAGGAACCAGACTCAACAGGGACCTCCATCCTCCTTGAATGGCCTGGAGAATAATTTAAATAAATATAATTTACACAAACCATAAATACACAAAATTCATTTAAACTTGAGGCAATTGGAGTCTTTCATTTTACAGTCCAGTCTTTAATAAGGTCCGTAGTGAGTTCTGGACATTTTTAGTGCAAACACGCCAGGTTTCCGTCACATCTAGCAGGAGCTGCATTGTTGGCACGGCAGTCTTGACCTGCAGGCTTCAACCTCAGGTGGGTAAACAGGTTTCCATCAGAGCCACCTCAGGGTAAAATGACAGAAAATGTAGTGAAAATGTGAAATCAGAGCTTTTTCAGAGCTTGATGATGATGATGATGCTGGTTAACTATTTAGTGGCCGGGGGAGTGAAGGAAATGGACTGGTTCTCACCCACTGGAGAGAAGATAGAGTCGAATCGGCAGGACATCACGGTGATCCGGAATGATGAGACGTCCTCCACGCTGACGATCTACAGTGCAAGTGTGGAGAACGCCGGCACGTACAAGTGCATCGCTTCCAACAAAGGGCAGCAAGCTGAGGCCACGGTCAATGTCAAAATATACCGTATGTCCAGCTGTTTTTTTTTCGCACGTATACACACACCCACACACGATCAGTACCAACGTTTGGACAAACCTAAGTAATATTTTACTGCATTTTTTTCCACCTGCTCCTGAATTTAAGGAACGCCACAGTGGATCATTCTGGTCTGCATACCTGAATTGGTACAGTTTTTACACCAGATTTTATTCTGGCATGGGACCTGCACTGACAAGTGACAAGTGCACGTACCAGTAGCTTGTGTGTTCAACCACCCCCCCTCCTGACACAGCCAATCATATTTGTGTAGATATGCACCTCTGAGATTTGAACCCCAGAGTTACAGGCTGGCATGTTTTACCGCTGCTCCACCTAAGTTCCAACTAATTAAGTAAAAATAAATAAACCAGTCGGAGCTCAGAATTCCAGAAGTGTCAGAAAAACAGTGGAGGTGATCGAAAACTGAAGCTGTCTGAGAGAAATCCAAGCAAAAGGTGGTGATTTTAAAGACACTTAAATAAAATCTAATATGGTTTTAATTCTTTCACCACTAGGACAAATTGCAGCTATTGGTTAAGAATAATTAATTTTTCGGGTCCCTAACTTTTACCATTCATATTAAAATGTGATAAATTAGTGCAACATTCCCCAATTGTAGGAACAGATGTTATTATTCTAGTTGTAATTTATTGACATGAATCATGTTTATTTCTTTCCATGCAGAAAAGATCAGCTTTCCAAACGCTCCATCACCTCAAGAGTTTTCGGAGGGGGACACGGCCATCATCGTCTGTGACGTGGTTAGCTCTCCACCACCCACCGTCATCTGGAAACACAAAAAAACTAAAATCGATTTCGATAAAGACGGTAAGACCTGTTTCTACTGTAGTACAGACTGTGTAATGATTGCACTGGTCAGGTTGAATGTCAGGGTCAGTTTCTTCTGCTCTTTACTGGTCAGCATGGAAACCAGCTTTGCTCCTCGTTCATTCTGTTACACTGTATGGACAAAAGTATTGGGACACCCCTTCTAATATTTGAATTCCTAATAGTTTTAATAAATCAATTATATAAAGGAAATTAAGTGCTTCCAACTTTGTAGCAACAGTTTAGGGATGGCCCATTTCTATAAAGACAGATATAGGAGAGAGTCCTGACCTCAGTCCCACTCAACAGCTCTGGAATGAACTGGAACATCAATTAAAGGGTAGTTGTAGCCTAGAGGTTAAGGTACTGGACTAGTTGAAGATGTTGCCATGGTGATGGTGGACGCTGGCGCATTTGGCTGCCGCTACCGTTACCGTATTTTACCGTATTTTACCGTATTTTATTGTATTTTTATCGTTTTTCGTTTTCATCTTTTTACACACCTTGTGGATCTATTTCTTTTATGTTACTTTTGATACTTTTATTTGTGCTTTTGATACTTTTTGTTCTTTCTACTGTACATCGCGTCTGCGGCCGGTGGTGAACGGTGGATGAGTTTTCCTGGGATCGGCACGATGTTGAACTATTCCGTTGACCAGCTGAGGAAGTTCAACAACTGCACTACTCCATCGTGTATTTCAGTCATCAAACAGCTTGGACTCCTTCGCCGGCCTCGTTATATTCACAGGGGCTCCCGGAGAAAGCTTGTTTATCTTCGAAACGGTAACGCTATTCCATCCTTCTGGTCAGCCGTGCGCACTGTCGCTCCGCAAACACGTCATCAGAGCGCTGCTGCCTTGCACACCAGTAGCGGTGTAGTCTCCATGACAACGCTGTCCACGGAGTGGGATGGGAAACGCGGAGTGGACTTAGCAAATCTCCGTTCTCTTCCTCGTTCCTCACAGCCAACTACACAACAATACCACTTGAAAATGGCATTGCTTAATGTTCGTTCACTCAACACAAAAAGTACTGTACTCAGTGAATTTATATCTGACAGTGAACTAGACTTTTTCTGTCTCACTGAAACTTGGCATAAACCCTTGGATTATTTTACGTTAAATCAGACCACGCCAATGGGATACTCGTATATTGATGAACCTCGTATGGAAGGGCGAGGTGGTGGTGTTGCTGCAGTCTATAGGGATGATATTAAAATAACCACTTTGTCTTTTCCTGCTGCTCTTTCTTTTGAACACCTGGCTTTCAAGTTGTCAGGGCCTACTCCTCTGGTCACTGCTGTAGTTTATCGTCCGCCAAAGCCAAACGCTTCCTTTCTCTCTGATTTTTCAGATTTTTTAACCCAGCTTAGTGCCCTCTCATCCTCTGTACTGCTTATGGGTGATTTTAACATCCATATTGATGACAACAACTGTAAATTTGCCAGGGAATTTTTGGAATTGTTACAGTGTTTTAATTTCACACAACATATACATTTTCCAACTCATAAAAAAGGTCATACTCTTGACCTTGTCTGCTCTACTGGTGTCCTAGTTCATCAGCCGTCCAGCCATGACCTTACTGTCTCTGATCATTTGACAATCATCATGGACATTGAGGTCACTAGGCCCATCACTAGAGCTAAACGTAAAATATCCTTCAGGAATCTTCAATATATCTCTCCCTCTGCTTTCTCAGATTCTCTTGTTAAAAAGATGTCTGTCTGTCCTGTACTGTCTAGTAATTCATCTGACCTTGTCGATTACTATAATGACATACTCGCCTCATGTCTTGATGAGCTGGCTCCTTTGAGAACCAAATTTGTTTCATTTAGTCATTCCGCACCATGGTACACAATTGAGCTTCACCAAATGAAATCCCGTAAACGCCAGCTTGAAAGACTTTATAAGAAAACCGGTCTAACAGTACATTATCAGATTTATTCTGATTATCTTCAACATTACAAAGACGCTCTTACGGCAGCCCGATCCACTTACTATTCCGAACTCATACATGCTGGATCAACAAATCCTAAGACTCTCTTTTCCACAATAAATAAACTTCTCAAACCAGTTGACAATACTACCAATTCCTTTACAGTTGACAAGTGTAACTCTTACCTCTCATTTTTTCAAACAAAAGTTGAGAATATCCACAATTTTCTGACAGTTTCCCCTGTCATCTCTGTTTCTCCGCCTATCTCATCTCAATTTATTACCCAGCCTCTGTCTCAGTTCTCACCTGTGTCTCTTTTGGACCTATCTGAGATCTTAACAGGGATGCGAAGCTCCACTTGTGTTTTGGATCCTGCTCCATCAAAACTTGTTAAGGGTTGTTTTCCAGTTATCTCATCACTTATCACAGAGATAATCAATTCCTCTCTTAGTTCTGGCTCAGTCCCTCAATCACTCAAATTGGCTGCTGTTACTCCCATACTTAAAAAACCTGGACTTGACTCTAACATTATGAGTAACTTTCGGCCCATTTCCAATCTTCCATTTCTGTCGAAAATACTGGAACGTGTTGTTGCCTCACAGCTCAAAGATCACCTAAATTCCAATAATCTATTTGAATCATTTCAGTCTGGTTTCCGCCCCCAGCACAGCACTGAGTCAGCCCTCCTCAAAGTCACAAATGACCTTCTTCTTTCCTCAGACTCTGGACAAATTAATATTCTCGTCCTCCTTGATCTTACTGCAGCTTTTGACACCATTAATCACTCCATTCTTCTGTCCCGCCTTGAATCCTCTGTCAACATCACTGGTACTGCCCTTTTGTGGTTAAGGTCATATCTCATAAACAGACAACAGTTTGTTAATATCAACAATTGTAGTTCTGCCATTGCTCCACTGTCCCAAGGCGTTCCCCAAGGCTCAGTGTTAGGTCCCCTTTTGTTTATTCTTTATATGCTCCCCCTTGGTGACATCATACGTCGGCATGGTTTACATTTCCACTGCTATGCTGATGATATTCAGCTTTACATCTCCTCCAAATCCATTAATACTGAACTTCACTCCACTCTGACAAATTGCATCACTGAAATGAAATTGTGGATGAAAGCTAATTTCCTCAAATTAAACTGTGAAAAATCAGATATGATCATCGTAGGTCCTACAACCCTGGCAAAAACCACAAAAAATTTTCAAATTACCATTGATAATGACACTTTGTCTCCGTCTTCTAACATCCGAAATCTTGGTGTAATTTTTGATAGCAACCTCTCTTTTGACCGCCATGTAAATCACATCACCAAAACTGCTTTCTTTCATCTAAAAAACATAGCACGTCTACGTCCATCACTCTCCTTTTCTGCCGCCGAAACCTTGATTCATGCTTTTATTACATCCAGAATTGATTATTGCAATAGCATCCTTTATGGTACATCTAACAAAATCCTAAAAAAACTTCAGTATATCCAGAATTCAGCTGCTCGCCTCCTTACTCATACTCGCTCCCGTGATCATATTACACCTGTTCTACAAAAACTTCATTGGCTTCCCGTTGCTCAACGCATTCAATTCAAAATTCTTCTATTCACTCACAAAGCTCTCCATAATCAGGCCCCATCCTACCTCACCGACCTGCTCCATCAGCACATTCCCTCCCGTAGCCTTCGCTCTTCTGAGGCTAACCTACTGTCCATACCCTCTAGGACCAAGCACCGGACCTGGGGTGACAGGGCCTTTTCCATAGCTGCTCCATCTTTATGGAATGCTCTCCCCAAACACCTACGAGATTGTCCTGACCTGTCCAAATTCAAGTCACTTCTCAAAACTCATCTATTCAGAGTGGCATTTAACTTGTAACAACACAAAATAAATGCTTTTATTTTTGCTATTCTTTTTAATAGTTTTTATACTTAGATCACGACAGAAATGTGAAGTCCTAGATCCTAAAACTTGTAAAGTTTTCAGTTTCCTGATTGCATGTAAATCTGTCCTGTTTCTGTCTAATTTTAAGAAATTGTTCTATATTTGTTGTTCTCTCTCATAATTTAGCTAATTTTTAATGAACTGTCTTATGCTGCTCTCTTTGTTTTTATCTTAATTATTCTTGATGTTGATGTACTATTTTGATTTTGTACTATGATTTGTATGGTGTATGTACGTATTTGTTTTGATTATTTGTCTTATGTAAAGCGTCTTTGAGTATCTTGAAAAGCGCTATATAAATAAAATGTATTATTATTATTATTAGTAATCAGAAGGTCACTAGTTTAAGCCTCACCACTGCCAGGTTGCTCCTGTTGGGCCCTTGAGCAAGGCCCTTAACCCTCAATTGCTCAGACTGTTTGCTGTCACACTACTGGAAGTCACTTTGGATTGGATAAAGGTGTCTGCTAAATGCCGAAAATGTAAATGTTAATTAAAGCTTTCTTGACCAACATCAGTGCACAGTGATACAAATCCCGTTTGGACTGAATGGGCACAAATTCCCACAGACTTATTTCAAAGTCTTGTGAGAAGCCCTCTCAGAAGAGCTGAAAAGTTCACATGGAGGTCACTCCATACCATATCTTAATACCATATCTTTTTGAAAGAAGATGTCCAACAAGCTGTACATACAGTGTATTTCTAAATAGTGAATATAGGAAAGTTAGAATAGATTGATCGCTGTTTTGTTTTCAGATAATTAAGGACAGTTTATTTAAATGATCTAAGAGTGTTTATGCATTAAAGATTTTTGTTTAGATGTTTCTTTACTTTGATGTCTAACTTCAGTCAGTCCAGCTTTTTGATTTTGTTTGTTTGTTTTTTTGGTTGTAAAATGTGTCGTCTGGCTTCTAGTTCGCTTCAGTGTTTTGAACAACAACCACCTGCAGATCAAAGGCATCAGGAAGGCAGATGAAGGCGTGTACACCTGCGAGGGGCTCATCATGGCCCGCGGCGAGATCGACTTCCGCTACATCCATGTCGTGGTGAACGGTGAGATCCAGTTCTTTATCTTTCGGGCGTCTCGGTTTCGGCTTTCTGCCGTTTTTAAATTGCCGTTCAGCACATATGGACGCCGTGCTGTTTTTCGTCCCAGACGCTCATTACGACGTCTGGGTCTGAACGAACTAATTTAGCGCCAAGTCGTCCTGAAAACCTGCGATGGAAGTTGATCAGGCGTGATGAAACACGCAAGCATAGCAAAGTGAGAATATGAACAGCAGGGAAGTGTGGTTTAGTCTTTATCATTAAAACTATATTTTAATTACATTATTATAATTACATTTATAACAACTATATTTTAATTACATTATTATAATTACATTTATAACAACTGTATTTTAATTACATTATTATAATTACATTTATAACAACTGTATTTTAATTACGTTATTATAAATACATTTATGACAACTTTATTTTAATTACATTATTATAATTACGTTTGTAACAACTGTATTTTAATTACATTATTATAATTACGTCTATAACAACTGTATTTTAATTACATTATTATAATTACATTTATAACAACTGTATTTTAATTACGTTATTATAATTACATTTATAACAACTGTATTTTAATTACATTGTTATAATTACGTTTGTAACAACTATATTTTAATTACATTATTATAATTACATTTATAACAACTGTATTTTAATTACATTATTATAATTACGTTTATAACAACTGTATTTTAATTATGTTATTATAATTACATTTATAACAACTGTATTTTAATTACATTGTTATAATTACGTTTGTAACAACTATATTTTAATTACATTATTATAATTACATTTATAACAACTGTATTTTAATTACATTATTATAATTACATTTATAACAACTGTATTTTAATTACGTTATTATAATTACATTTATAACAACTGTATTTTAATTACATTGTTATAATTACGTTTGTAACAACTATATTTTAATTACATTATTATAATTACATTTATAACAACTGTATTTTAATTACATTATTATAATTACGTTTATAACAACTGTATTTTAATTATGTTATTATAAATACATTTATAACAACTGTATTTTAATTACATTATTATAATTACGTTTATAACAACTATATTTTAATTACATTATTATAAATACATTTATAACAACTGTATTTTAATTACATTATTATAATTACGTTTATAACAACTATATTTTAATTACATTATTATAAATACATTTATAACAACTGTATTTTAATTACATTATTATAATTACGTTTATAACAACTATATTTTAATTACATTATTATAATTACATTTATAACAACTGTATTTTAATTACATTATTATAATTACGTTTATAACAACTATATTTTAATTACATTATTATAATTACATTTATAACAACTGTATTGTTATTACATTATTATAGTTACATTTATAACAACTTTATTTTAAAACATTATTATAATTACATTTATAACAACTTTATTTTAAAACATGATTATAATTACATTTATAACAACTTTATTTTAAAATATTATTCAGTTCAAGTCAAAAATCCACTGACTTCACTGTATATAAAACTTCCACCAGTCACTCGGTTCATGGTCCAGATTAAGACCCACAGTGCACAGAACCTGCATTTTATAAACATAGATTATACGGTACAGGACCACACTGCACCCCCTTCCCAAAAGTCTGTCAATTGAAGTAAAATAATCCAAACCCCCTAGAAGCAAAGCTAAGCTAGCTAATGAGGCATACATGATAATACAGCATGATGAAATGATTTGTAATACTATAGCATGTCTCCCATCAAGGACACTCTTTGTCCTTAAGTGCTTATTTTACACTATATGGCCAAAAGTATGTGAACATAGGTAGGTAGGTAGCTGGGTAGGTAGAGCCAGTGCTATATAAATAAATAAATACATATATATGTATAACAATGTATATTATTGCTCCTATTGTATATATTTATCTGTCTATATGTCGGTCCATCCGTCTGTCTATCTGTCTGTCTGTCTGTCTATCTGACTGTCTTATATACCTCATTTTGTGCATAGGGGTACAGTCATGCTGAAGCGGGAAGGGGCGAGTTCCCCAAACTGTCACCACACTGGAAGCATACACTTCATATTATATATCTATTAGCACTGGGTGCGGCTGAACTCAAATGAACTAAAAACCTGAACTGGACACCCCGCTCAATTGTCCAGTTTAACAGCAGAATTTGAAGACGTCGGGTGTGCTGGTAAACACTCGTCTTGCCCAGCAGACGTACAGTAGAAGCTGTTTTCAGTTCGCTCATGCTCTGCTGATTTCTTGTGTAGCTTTGTGAGGAGAGTCATTGTTGCAGTAAATTGCTTTGTGCAGACCAAATTCCTGAAATGGGCGTCTGGAGTGAACAGCAGCTGAGCACCTCTGTTATAAATTCACTACAAATAGCCTGAACAGTCAGCGTACACTGTTCTCCAATATCAGCCAGTTCGGGTACAACTGCAACAAAACATGTTGAACGTAAGACCGGGTTTAATATGTTGCCTCAAATCGAAAAATAATCAGTACAAAATAAACCAGCTGTGGGGTCCGGACCCCAACCGTGGGTCCCCTAAGGTGCCCCTGGGGTGCCAGGAGATTTATACCACGCTGATAACATCGAGTTCAATGCAGATTAATGGAACGTATAATTAGAAATTGATATTTTCATAAGCTTAGGCTATTAATATTGAGCTGCCCCCAGAGACACACACAAAATATTGAAGTGTGTCTGTGGGAATTTGTGTAGTTAAACAGATTTTTTGGAGACAATTAGCAAAAGTATATGGACACAGACAACAGGCTAGTTGGACAACCCATTTTAAAACCATGGGCAAGGGCATTTACATGGAGTTGGACCCTCCTTTTCGACTACAATAGCCTCCAGTCTTGAGCACACATTTCCACAAGATTTTAGAGTGTATCTGTGGGAACTAGATGTGTAATAGAATTTTTTTCGGTATGCATATAGTTGGACATCCCATTTAAATCCATATGGAGTTAGACCCTCCTATATCTGTACATGGGCGCCTTCCTGATTCAGGGAGGCCTTCT
The DNA here is from genome assembly GCF_030014385.1 of Trichomycterus rosablanca. Taxonomy (NCBI): domain Eukaryota; kingdom Metazoa; phylum Chordata; class Actinopteri; order Siluriformes; family Trichomycteridae; genus Trichomycterus; species Trichomycterus rosablanca. Next base: position 24,362,480 of record NC_086007.1, read on the forward strand.
CCAAAATCTTGTGCCTGTGTCTGTGGGAACTTGTGCCTGTTTGTTCAAAGAGAACGCCGATTGCAAACCACACCTGTAGGTTTTATCGCCTCAGATAGCACAAGCATAAAGTGAAGCCTAACAGCATTTGAACCCACCTATGAAGTGCGCTGTCCCAGTGCTGCATCTATCATCTTTTTTTTTTTTCCACCCTCAGTTCTCCCGACTGTCAGAGTCCGGTACGCTGAGGTGAATGCCACCGCAGAAACGGGCGGCTCTGCCATGTTGGCATGCGACGCAGATGGCTTCCCTGAACCCACGGTCACATGGGCGCGGTAAGTTTACATTTAACATCTCTGAATCATAAAGACCTATCGAAGAGCCGCCACCTCTCAGCGTGACTCGTGGGTGTTAAAATGCAGCAGAGAGAGTCTGGAGATCAGGACCAGAACGTTTGTGGATGTAACGGCAGTAAGGAAGCAGAGATCATTAGTGGTGTTACAGCCTGCTGCTTTCTTCACCAGATCCCGCCTGATCTTGTCTGCTGTGAGCGGCGTTTAGGAGATTGAAGTACACAGGGAGGAGGGGGTACCGCACTTAATGCAGAGGGTGCTGGGGGGGGTTTGTTAGACATTAACAGGCCCTTTTCTCATGGGGGTTGTGGTGTAGCTTTCACATATAAGAATTTCACATATGCTGCAAGAAAAAAGCAAAGTGATTAAAGTGAAACATTTTATTGTACAGATTTCTTTTTTTATTCATCAGTCTGACTGTGGTGGGTAGAGTATTTAGTTCTCTATTTAATAGTGCATGGTCATTACTACTACAAATACAGTGGGTATCACTGAAAAACACTAATGACACTTTTAAAAGCAGTTGATAATATAATGTGATTAGAATATAGAATATATAGAGAGAGGAAAATGTTAGAGGAAAATGTTGGAGTTTAATAAGGAAGCATTTGTGCAGGTTTAATTGGGATTAGTTTTATGCAGATTTAATAGGGATGCATTTTAGACATATTTAATAGGAATTAGTTTTCAGGCTGATTTAACAGGGAGTATTATTGATGCAGATTCAATATGGATTAGTTTTTAGACAAAAATTAATAGGGGGTTTGATTTAGGCTGATTTAATAGGAATGCATGTTTTGGCATATTTAATAGGGATTTTAGACAGTTTTAGACAGATTTAGTACGGATTAGTTTTAGGCAGATTGAACAGGGATGGGTTTTAGGCAGATGTAATGGGGATTAGTTTTAGGCAGATTGAACAGGGATGGGTTTTAGGCAGATGTAATGGGGATTAGTTTTAGACAGATTTAATAGGAATTAGTTTCAGTGCAGATTTAATAGGAATTAGTTTCAGTGCAGATTTAATAGGGATGGGTTTTTAGGCTGATTTAATAGGGATTAGTTTCAAGGCAGATTTAATAGGAATGCATGCTTAGGCAGATTTAGTATAGATTATATTTAATAGAGTTTAGTTTCAAGGCAGATTTAATATAGATAGATAGATAGATAGATAGATAGATAGATAGATAGATAGATAGATAGATAGATAGATAGATAGATAGATAGATAGATAGATAGATAGATAGATAGATAGATAGATAGATACTTTATTAATCCCGAAGGAAATTGAGGCCTCAGTAGCAAGTTACATAAATCAAAGTCAAAAAGTAAGTAATAGTACACACTACAGAGATTTACATTATACAAAAAAGTATCTGTATAACCACAACACTTGGACAACACACAACAAAACAGGACCTGAGGGTACATATGGTACATGTGATACATATGAAGGTGTTATTTCAGTTAACACTGCAAGGCTAGTATGGATTATAAGTCACAGTTGTAAGATATAAATAATAAAAAGAATTTAAAGTGAATTATAAAGTATAGAGTATAAAGTGATACTTTATATGGGTGCATGTTTAAGCAGATTTAATAGGGATTACTTTTTAGGCAGATTTAATAAAAATGAGTCTTTAAGCAGGTTCAGTGGGGATGAGTTTTCAGGCAAGTTTAATAGGAATGAGTTTTTACACAGATTTAATAGGGATTAATTTGTAGGCAGATTTAATAGAAATTAGTTTTAAGACATTTAATTTTAAGCATTTTTTTTGCAGTTTTTAGGCAGGTTTAATGGGGATTAGTTTTCTGGCAAAATTTATAGGGATTAGTTTCAAGGCAGATTTAATAGGGATGAGTTTTTTTAATGCATATTTATTAGGGATTAGTTTTTTATGCAAAATGATTAAGACTGAGTTTTTAGACAGATCCAACAGGGATGAGTTTATACAGATCGAATTGTTTCAGGTTTTTGGTGAATATTACATGTGTAATAAAAACTGAGCTGACTGTCTCAGACTGACTGGCTCGGCAGATTAAAAAAAAGATTTCATTTATTCTGGGCTTCTGGTGAACTGAACTCTAATTAAAGCTTCATGTGATCTGTCAAACAGGACTGACAGAGCACAAAAAATTCAACACGAATAAAGTCCTTGTACATTGTGATACAGTTTATATTGTGATAGGATGATATAATATGAAATAAATTGTTATATCGCTCATCTGTATTTATACTTTACTTAAATCAGAAATGTGTGTGTTTCTGGTGGCGTTTTACTCTCCAGTGAACTACAGACTAGAAGACAAATGTATTTGTTTTCATTTTTAATAAAACCACTGGGTGGAAAATCAGGCTGCATATTGAAAACATCTCCAAGGTTTTTTATTGGTCTTTTCATCTGTTTTGCTACGGATCTAAGCTGCACAGAGAGTTTTTATGATTTCTAGTTCTCTCAGGAGCGAGGTTCTGCTGGAGAGCGGGGATAAGTACAGCTTTAACGAGGACGGCTCCGAGATCACTATAATGGATGTAAAGAAGCTGGATGAAGGAGATTACACCTGCACCGCCACCAACAAAGCAGGAAAGAGTGAAGAAGAAGTCAGCCTGAAAGTCTTTGGTAAAAAGCTTTTCGAGATAAAAGATTCACACATTAAACGACTGATACTCGATCCCGACACCTCACACAAATTCTCCCAAATTGTTTTAGTGAAACCTAAAATCACATTCTTGGAGAACCAGAGCACTACGGAGATGGAGGAGCAGATCAGGTTGACGTGCGAGGCCACCGGAGACCCTACACCGAGCATCACGTGGAGTTTCGGCTCACAGGTTTTCACAGACGGGGAACAGGTACGCACCAGTTTCTCTATTGTTGAATTCCCAGTGAGACCAGAGCTAGCGTAGTCATGTTTCAGCTCTAATTTCTCAGTAGCGTAGTGAGGTTGGAACTGCCTCTGGCTGCTTCACACATGAGATTTGTTTCTGTCTGCAGGAGCATCTAAAGAGGATTTATCAGGTATGAGATCAGAGCAGCAGGTACAGTAACCAGAATGTCTAAAAAAACACCAAAATCGACCATCTTTTTTTTATTAATCCCCGATTTGTCGCAGAACTCTGATAACGTTCTGTCAAGTTACTGCCTGCTGCTAGAAATCCATTTCTGTCAGAGTCCTAAAGACACGATGTTATCAGAGATGATTGAATTAAATTGTAGAAAGAAGAAACACTGCATGCAGTTTAGAGGAGCTTGTCATGTCATTGCAGCGCTTTCTTTAATTAAAGGAGGCTGCTGCAGATGAGTCTGAAACAAGAACACATGGGCCCTGATTTACTGAGCTCTTATATTATAAAAAACACAGATTCTGTCCAGCAGTTTTGAGTAAAAATGTCAAACATTTCATTTTGTCTTGATGCTGCAGTACAAACGTTACAGTAAACACAGAACCCACTTTAATTCCATGTTTTGTTGAAAATAAGTTAGGATTTTATCCATAATTACATTTTAAAAACATGGAAAACAATTAAAAATGTGGTGTTTACAAAATCATTTGCGAAAAAATATAATATTTTCAGTACAGAACCTGTTAACTTATTATTATTATTATTATTATTATTATTATGGAATATTAGGACGTGTTCTTAGCCATATTAAATAGTGTAAATACTATTAGTATAAACAATGTAAATACTATTAGTAGAAATAGTAGAAATAAATCTAATTAGTATTAGTATATAAATAGTATACATAAATATTAATAATATAAATACTATTTAGTATAAATACTATTAAATAATATATATATGACTGTTTGACTATATCACTATACGGACGAGCGGTCATTTCTTGCGTAGGTAGTTTTGTTCCTGATTAACATTTAATCATACAGACAAATTTTTCTCATGGCACAGAGCAACAATTTGTGTTTTCTTGCCAACTTTGGCAAGAGACAACTGTTCCACGTGTGTTTTAACTTATTTGGGATACTATGACATACAGTAGACCCTTGACTAACGAACATTTTGGGTTACGACCAATTTTTTTCTATTTAACGTACGAACAAATTTCGGATTACGAACCGAAATTCACATGCGAACGAAACGTGTGATTTCATGAACAAGTTGACTCCGACCGTCTCTCTCTCTCCGTAGAGTGAGCAATAATTTGGACAGTGGTCGGTGTTTTTCCTGTGTTTTGTTTATATTTTGTAAAATTCAATATTAAAATGGCCCCAAAGAAGGTGCAGAGACAGCGCAGTGTTGAGAAAATAAATAATTCTATTACTATTATTAGTATAGTATGAAAGTTATTGTTGTTTCTGGTAGATACATTTTATAAAAAATAAAAAAAAAGAAGGAAATTTATTATGGTGTATGGTACAGCACATGTACTGTACTGAAATGTGATGTGTGTTGTTTTATGTACAGTACTACTGTGTATTGTTGTTTATTATTGTTTATTACAGAAATGTATATTCTATAATTTAAGATTTAAGGGAAAATATACTGTATTTATAACAAAAAAGACCATTTAAGACATTAGAAAGGTTAGGTAAGGGGGGGTTTGGGAGGTCTGGCACGGATTAATTCTTTTTTACATTATTTCTTATGGGAAAAATAGGTTTAACTAACAAACATTTTGACTTAAGAACAGCCCTTCGGAACCAATTAAATTCGTGAGTCAAGGGTCTACTGTACTATACTAGTATATATTCTGTAAATGCAGAATTTACTTATGAAAGAACTCAAAATTTGTAACGTTTATTTATAAAAAAGAAACAGTCAGTGAATTCATTAAAATCTCAAAACTACCCTGGTGTGCTTGTTCATCTTAGTTCAACTGAATGTGCTTCTCAAATACATCAGAAACGAGCGAGGCTACATTAGGCCCAGACTAGACACAGATCATTACTGCTTGTTTGGTATCTTAATAAATCAGGGCCTGGATTTGTCTTCTTGTTTCACCATCATCATCATTCACATCATGTTTTTGCTTTTGCTGAATCTGTCTTTGTTTCCACTTCATCATCATCCTCGTCCAAACATGGCGGATGTGTTTGTAGGTTGTCATTTTGGTTGCTGAATGTGCACATTTACATTAGCCTGTGTGGTTAGACAGCAAATCATCATCATGGTGATAATAATTAGCACGATTCCTCTTTCATCATCTGCTCGGATTTACACTTATGGCCAAAATATGTGGACACCCCTTCTAATCATTCAGCCACACTTATTTCTAACAGGTTTCAAAAAGATATTAAATAAATAATGTGCTTTTAATTTTGTAGCAACTGTTTCAGGAAATTTGTCCTGTTTTAGCATTAGCACAATATAAAGTTGATACTATGAAGATCTTTATCACATGGCTGGACGAGGGCGCTGTATTGGTGCAGCGGTAAAACATGCTAGACCTCTACCGCTTCCCAAGAGAAGAGGGGTGGGATGCTGAGACCAGGTGTCCACATACTTTTGTCCATCTAGTCTGTTGTGTCTGTTGTGCTCCTATCCAGTTTTGTGTTGAATGTTACTTTTAAATGGCAGGTTGCTAATATCATTTTATAACTGCTAATTTCTTTTGGGGGTCTTATCACTGTTTGGTGTCCTGCTGTCCAAACCAAGCACAAAACCTACTCAGTAGCTGCTTGTTGAGGAAGCTTATCACAAAAACACAGGATCATCCACCCAGCAGGATTTTAATAGCTTTGATAATCTGCACGATCTTGTGAACAAACTCATCTCCTGTCCTGAGATTCTGAAGTGTGACACATGTGCTGGATGCTTGGTGTTGTGCTTGTGTTTGCACGTACATCAAAAAATCCAATACTCGGTTACTGTCTTGTTCAAAAATGATGTCATATTTCTCCAATTTTCTTTTCTATGTTTGAAAATAGATTTTTTTTCTCCTTCTGGGTTTCTTTGGTTTATTAGTTGTATTTGGGGATAATAAACAAAGAATCTTACACGCTGTCATACATTTTCTAGTACTGGCCAAACAACCAAGAGCCATAAAGACAGTAGACTTGAGGCTTTGTGGGAATCATTAGGAATTGAAGGAAATGAATGAAGGATGGATGGATGAAAGGAAGGAAGGATTTATAGATGGATGGATGGATAAAAGGATGGATTGATGGAAGAATGAATGGATGGATGGATTGATGGAAGGATGGATGGAAGGAAGGAAGGATTTATGGATTGCTTTTATACCCACGTCAAATCTGTATAATTGCTTTTTTCTTTTATTTTTAGCCATATAAATTAATATGCACTTAATGGCCAAAAGTATGTGGACACCTGACATCCCATTTTAAAATAATGTGCATTAATAGGGAGTTGTTTTTCTGCTTTGTGGCTATATTAAGTTGAATACCTTAATACAATATTTGTTTAAAAAAACATTTATATCTAATTTTATGTATCTTTATATTCCTATTTTGTAATATATGTATAAACATGTTATGTCTCTATATAGTCTTGAAAGCTGCTGTAACATTGCAAATTCCCTCTATGGGATAATATGAGGCTATCTTATCTTATCTTATCTTATCTTATCTTTCTTATCTTAATAACCTCCAATTTCGGAAAGGCTTTCCACCAGATTTAGGACTGTGTCTGGGGAATTGAGTCAAAAGACCCTTTGTGAGGTCAGGCACCTGATATCAGATGAGCAGATCTGGCTCACTGTAATTCCCGTGTTCAGTGGGGTTGAAATTAGGGCTTTGTGTAGGTCACACCAGTGTGGTGACACCAAGTCTTAATAGACCTCGCTGGAACAGGAAAGGGTTTTAATGAACTGTAATGGTGTGTTCCTGCTAGCAATAGGTGTGGCTGAAATACCAGAGGTGCCAAAATCACACCACACACGGGTGCAGTTTTACACTGAAGTGATTGTGGATGCTGCTCATTTCATCTTTTATCCTCAGAAAATGGCTTTTCTTTTCCCCAGGACACCTTTAACTCATATCTCATCAGCCATATTTGGGTACAGTAAAAGGAGTTTTACACCCGTCGTATTTCCTCAGCTCTGGCTCACTTAACCAGGCTGCCAGATGAATAAGAATGCCGTAAACGCAGCAAGATTGAAGATTCGGAGGAGATAGAGCGTTCAGAATACCTGTCAGAAGCAGGGTCCCTGATATATCAGCCCCTAGCTTCTGGATTTTTTTTTGCTAGCTCTGCTGAGAATCTCCGAATCAACTTTTCCATGAGTCACCTGTAAAAGGGATTAGCGCCTCCAGTCAGGCAGACGGCATTAATAATGTATCAGCTATCAAGCCAAAGATGGAGAGATGCAATACGGCCAAAAATGGACACCAGTATAATCAGATGTCTTCATGTTCGGACAGTTTTAGCCACAATGAGTGCCACTGTAGCACTAATGTTTGTATATAGAGGGTACATAGCTTAGCATAGTCTTGACTTTCTGCCCTTTTTAGCAAAGACACTCATTAAATAGCACCTTCCAACTAGTCGATTTGCTCCATCCTGATATTACTGTGAATTTAAGTTTATCTAGGAGCAACAACAGCTCAGACATCAAGCTTTAGACCTAAAGTTCTTGGTTGCAGCACTAATTTCTTGATTGTGAACTACCCCAGGAAGCAACGTCTCACATGAGATGTTAAGCTAAAGAGATTTTAGGGTTTTTATGGTAAAGCACATACATATTTGCACACAAGCCTAAGATCACCATGTGCAATGCCAACCACTAGCTAGGGCTGTAATCTACACACAATGGTTAAACGTATGTGGAAATCCCTCCTAATTATAGAGATTAGGTGTTTCAGCCACACCTTAAATAAATTATATACTTCCAAGCTTGTGGCAACAGTTTGGGGAAGACCTCAAACTGTTCCAGCATGACCATGCTCATGTACAAGAATGAGGTCCAGTTAGAATGCTTTTGACGAGTTTGGTGGCCTGCACAGAGCCCTGACCCTAACCCCACTGAACATGTTGCATGTTGATGGTGGCAACCTGGCCCCACTGTGGTTTACAAGTTGTAACATAAAGCATCCACAAGGGGGCGTTCGTGTACGAGTTTATTTGTGCTGAACTGTTCAAATTTGTTTATTTAATTATTCTATTTTTGGGCTCACAAACCATCCAAGGTTTAAACACCCTGCTATAGATGGATGTGATGTTCGGGTGTCCACATACTTTCGCCAGTGTAGTCTAGCGCACTTGAATGTATTTTTAATTGGCTCCATGCTGTCGCACTGATAAAGGGATTTTCTCCTAACGAACGCTTTGTGAGGTGAGCGTCTAATAAAGGACGCCTTGTATCCAGCAGAAACAATGTCCGTTCAGATACTGCGTGTCGTCTGGTAGCGCCGGGGTGAATCTGCCTTTTCTCTCGTACCAGTGACCCACTGCTGACCGCTCGCCTCTCCTCTGAACCTGTACTCTTGTCACAGAAAGAGCCCCCAACCCCCTCACCCCGGCCCGCGTCATAAAAGAGACATTGATCCTGTCTCTGTATTTATGACAACCTGAACACAATGGGAAATCTTTACAGCACATCAGAATCAACAACTGGGCCGAGGATGCAGGATTTTTTAGACGACGTGATTTATTATGTTCTCCGTTTGCTTCAGTTCTTTTCATTCACGTTGTTAGTGGCGATTTTACATTTTAGTGCTGCTTGTTCTTGTAATTAATTCATCAGTCATGGAAATTATAATAAATTTCTTTCCCAAATTCTGCCTCTGCCCCTCATAAGAACTCCTCATATTCTCCTGATAAGAACTGCATAAGTACTGTGTGTGCATAATAAGGGCTGATTCAATTTGTCCACACGACAGTGATACTCGGACAGTTCGGGGTTTGGGGACAAACCATGAACCGTTGACAGAATGTTGGGTGGCCAAGACTCGCTGATACCAGAGGTCAGCGAAGGCTTTGGTGTCTGGTATGGGAAGCAGAAGGACGACCAAGGCTTAAATTGCAGTTCATTTGAACAGTGATGCATAGTTGCAGGCCAGTCAAAGTGGCTAGCAGTTGTCCATTCTCAAAAGCATCTACAGTGGGCATGTGAGGATCAGAACTGGGCACCAGCTACAGGAGTTTAAAGACATGCTGGTATCCTGGTACCAGGTACAACAAGGCACCTTTAGATGTCTTGTGGAGTCCATGTCTCAAGAGATGGGCAGGATAATAGCCAGTGGTGATTTTAATGCATTAAAATAAATGCATTAAAAGGCGCCCAGGTGACGCAGAGAGATATTCCGCTAGCACACCAGCGCCGAGATTCTGAACTCCTCGGTTCGAAGTTCAGTGATGCCACCGGTCGTCTTGGCGCCATCTAGCAGGCATAATTGGCAGTGCCTGCAGGTAGGGATGACCGGAATATGCTGTGTAAGGACCCTGATTGGCAGATAGAGGCGCCTGTGCAGAGTTCATGGGTGGACAAGGCTTCTGCTAAGGGCTGCACGCGGGTCGGAGGCCTCGTGAGCCGCAATATACCCTCCTCAACTGCAAAAAAAGCGGAAGACAAATTGACTACAGCTAAATTGGGAGAAAAATGCATAAAATCTATATAAAAAAAATGCTTTAAAATGCACAAACTCTGTAAAGACGTGGGGTGTCCACATACTTTTGGTCATATAGTGTATTTAATAGTCGTAAATTTTTCACGTCCTCCATACCAACCACCAATCCTGGTGTTTTTTCGATGCTGAGTGTTTTTGGTGGTGTGGATGTTGCTTTCAATCACATATCGGAGACATTTGTAACCTGAACACCGCTCCATAAATGGATTTGTACAATTTACCGTGGTAACTGTCATTAAAGCCGCTATAATTGACTTTCCATTTTTTAAGGCCTGTTAGACGGTAACAGTAGCTAGGGGGCGGGGCTTATTAAAGTGTCAATTAGTGGCTTTAATTGGGCTACATGATACTCAGTACTGGATGCTTCAAGTTGCTCTCAGCTCTCCCGGGAGGTTGTTAGCAGCAGGAGAACCAGTGGAGTGTCATCTTCAGATCCTCATCATATCACACGTGCTGTGTTCCTGTCACGTCAAGATCTGCCTCATTCGTGAGACGTCTGCATGATGTAGAAACGATGTCGATCTGCGTGCTGTCGCTGATGTACCGCCCTGCTTCAGCGGCGATTTCCATTCCGGT